>NC_056737.1:1157366878-1157444378 GCF_019279795.1 Protopterus annectens
ATATATATCACACTAAAACGATATATATATATACACACACACACACACACACACATGTATTTATATTTGACTCAAATTCAAGAGAGTACAAAATGTTTACATAGTAAAAACATTTAAACAAAATATTAACAAAATTTAAAAAGTTATGTGCTCACCATAACTACGGATATGTGTTTTTCATTTTCTTTCTTCCTCAATGAATGGGTCTTTGATCGGACCTCGGATATGCTCTGCAACATTCTTTCCAAACTAAGATCCAACTCTAGAGCTCCTCCCTTTACCCGTAATACCCCACACTACTTTATTACATCAGAAAGAGTTTGCAGGGCTCTCAGAAAATAATGGGTTATAGCCCACATAAAAAATAAAGACAGAAAAAGGGCCTCAAACAGGAACAGTGTGTATGGGTTCACTCCCAAACAAAAGGAGAGGGGGAAGGAGGGGCAGATGTTGAGGAAGAGTGGGATTAGACAACACAAATGCATAGTTTCAGTGAGCACTTAACTTTTAAATCTGATGTAATTTTCATTTATTTCTCAACGAATGGGATAGATTCCCCAGCTAGGATAACCTTAGGAGGCTCTCGGGGAAAGATGTTCCTGAGTACTACAGAACCAAAAACTGCTCTGCTTCTGAAGATGACACTCAACTTGTAATGAGCAATACCTCTATGAGCACTGGAGCAAGTGGCTGCAGCATAAATATCATCAATAGAAGGCTCTGGCCCAGACAGCAGATGAAGTCATGGATCTAGTGGACTGAGCTTTTGGAGGTCTTTGCAAAGGCAAACCTTGTTCATAATAAACATATGAAATGCAATCTGTTAACCATTTAGCTAAAGTAACCTTAGAGACTTTTCCCCTATTTACTACGGGAAAAGAAGATTAACTGATCAATTTTTCTGAAAATCTTCATCCTATGAAGATAAAAACAAAGCTATGTGCATCTATAAGGTGAAGCATGTATTCACCTTTATTAGAAAATTTTGGAAAGAACACTGGTAAAATGATCACTTGGATTATGTTCGTTTTAGTGGCTACTTTGGACAGAAAGGATGGATTACTATGTAAAGTGACTATCTTTGTGGAAGTTCAAATATGGTGGCTTTGCATTAAGTGCTTGGAGTTCAGAAACTCACTTTGCTGAAGTGAGGCCACTAGAAAATTGTCTTCCAAGACAGAAACTTGAGATCAGACTTTAAGGTCCCGTGGTGAAGTAGGATTTTTAATCGGAGGTCGAAGAAAAAAGTACATTTAAGGAAGGCTTTGCACAACTTGGAAAAACTAGGGAAAAGCATACTCTCCAGTGTGATAACTGGAGATGGCTGCTAGATGAACTTTGATGGCAGAAAAAAATAACTCCTCCTTAAAAAACTGAAGCAAGAAAATCTAAAACTGCATGGATAGGTGCAGTGAAAGTACCCAATTCTCTCTGATAAGCCCAATAAGAAAATTTCTTCCACTGACTTATATATTTTTCTAGTGGAGGCTTTATGGGATAACAGAATGTGAACTAGGGAAGAAAGCCTTGGCTGTCTAGCCATCATTGGAAGTGGAGAAGCCACACAGTCAGTTTGAATCCATGAAGGTTCGGAAAAGCCATCCTTGTGTGGTGGGTGATCAGATCTGGACATGTAGCCAGTGTCCAAGGAGGACATAGGAGATGAGACCAAAGAAGGGTAACCACACGAGGTCAAGAGAGGGCAAGGAAGACAATCGTGTTGTTCAACTAGTGTGCTTTCTGAAGAAATTTGGGGATTGAGGGTAAGGGGGGAATCAGCATAAAGGAAACTGGAGGGCCAAATGTAGACTTAAGCATCTCTTGGAGATTCCTCCTGAAGGGGATTAGGGCAAAGAACCTGCTGCATTTGTTGAGGGGACAGGCAAACAGCTCACAGCAAGGCTGACCCCATCAACAGCAGAGTCTCTCTGCCACAGCTTAATTAAGAGACAAATAGTCCTCCTGAGTTTGCCAGCTAGCACACAAGAGTTCCCCAGTATGTGTATTGCTAGAAGAAAGCTGTTGGTAGAGATCGCTCACTGTCTCACACTCATTGTGTCTTGACAAATGGGGTAGGACTGGGATCCCCCCCCCCATCTGTTGATGTACCACACCAACAACTGTTTGTCTGGATAGCAAATGTCCCTAGACAAAGAAAGTTCTGAAAAGCCCACAATGCCAGGAGGATCGCCCTCATCTCTAGGACACTAACACGTAAATTGGTTTCTGCTGAGGACCACATACTTTGGACAGTCTGTCTCAGAAAACGCCCACTTAGGGCCAGAGTTGAAACTTGCACAAATTTGATAGGTGGTTAAAATTGCGCTGCTCCTAAGCAGCAGACACACTCCTTGTAGATTTTTTTTTTAAATCCAGTTGGTTTTTCAGCCATCTTAACAATAAAGAGAGAGAAGGAAAAGGGATACTTTTTTATACTGGTAAAAGAAAGGCAGAAAGACGAGACGGATACCAGCAATGGTACTAAAGAGTCACCTTAAAGATGGGTAAGGGAGAAAGAAATACTAACAATGGTACAGAGAAATACCCAATAGTAGGATATAGGAAGCACTGGAGTCAAACCCAACCCCCCACCCCCCGATCTGGCACCAATCCTACAATTCCAAGACCACTCCTGCTCCAACAGAGTCCAGGCTACCTGGATAAGAGGTGTAGCTGGAGATGACGATGGCCAAGCCTTCAGATCAAACATAGACCAACTTGGAATTTTCCGGTACAATGGCTCTAGAAAACTACAGTAAGTATCAGAGTAGGAGTCAAGAGCTGGTTTTGGGATGGTGGCAGTCTTGCAAGTGCAATGGGAGATGAAGGAATGATCCCCAACTGAATCTGGTTATTTTCTGATCTTGACAGGCAAGTGTTAGTTATATACTTTTTTCCCTTTTTAACCTCCCTTTTCTTCTGTAGTAAGAGTTTTACCTTTTTTGTTTAGCAGAAAAAAGAGGAAGATAAAAAGGCAAAAAGTATACAACTGACAACCAAGAATAAAAAATACCACTTATCTGTCCTTACACACTCAAGCTACAGGTGACCATGTCTATATTGCTGAAGCAGCAAACAAGATCTGAGTTAATTCAGGCTAAAGAGAGGATTAAGGGTAAGGGAAGGAGCTAAAGCTATGCAGTCAAAAATCTATGAAAGCGGATGAAGCCTGATCCGTGGTAACAGATGATCCATTTTTATTTGACATACTTGCGTCTTGCATCCTCTCTCATGGGCAGCACAGCTCAGCCCATGACCTCAGAGTTCCAGGATTCAGTTCAGTTTGACTGAGTAGATATCAACCTGTGGCTGAATCCCATACATAAGGAATCCTGCTGCAACTGTGATCAACAAGAATACTGGTGACTTCCATACAGGATAATGAGCTTTGATACAGGCTTGTTGGGATGTTCGGTTAGCTGTAGGTTTTTGTCTCTGGCAGACCAGAGAGATTCAAATATCTCTTCCTAGTGTCACACAACTCCTAAAGGTCCTATGAAGTCAGAGGACTGTGATAATTTTAGGGCAGGGGGGCTGTCAGTGTTGGGTACAGCCCAAAAGGTATTTTATGAGCTGTTCCTTGTCCCTAGACTAAGATAAAAAATGTAGACACATCTTCGTTGCAGCAATGAACATACCTGCCAACTCACAAACCATTAAAATCCTTGCATCTCCTCAATGAAGTTGCTGTAAAAGATTATGGGCTCAAGCCTATTGCTACCACCACTTTTCTGTTGTGTATGTCATAAGGAAAGAAGCCATTTGCTATGTTAAGCTGCCATGTGCACCAACTGCTTCTGAAGACAGCATGGGAAGACAATCGGAAGCAAAGGGGCTATAAAAACTAACCTGAAAATAAACTCAAGACTCAAAACAAAATCAATATTAAAACCCAAATTGGTAACCTAATATACAGCTTAACATGGTGCAACAAGGAAAGGGTAGAAATGGTATTTCATATACCTGACAATATAAAGCTTTCACACCTCTTCATTATTATTAACCATTTATTGTTCAAAAAGGTTTATTCTATCATGCTTCAGTGTGCCTTGGCATTCATTAAAAAGCATTTAGAACAAAAAAAAAAAAAAAAAATCAATATTAAAAATTCTTCCTGCTGTCAAATAAAAAGGATTTGAGACTTTATGCTTCATCAGACGTCTCCAGCCACAATACTTCCAGAATTAAAAAAGAATTCGTCTCAATGTAGCGGTCACCATTAAATACTGTCGCATCAGGGAAAATGATGTATACATGTGAAAAAGTCCAGCTTTACTCTTTATAGCCAATTTAAGATAGGTTATACAGAATCTCAATTATAACAGGCAGAAATGGATTTCTTCCATTTTATAAAAATGAGCTTTTTTTTACATCTATTTCTTGCCTTTCTTGTCAAACACCTTCCAAAGTTTCACTGGGATTACTAAAATCTAGCAGTTTCTATTCTAGTTTTACTTTTTTACTTACTTACCAACAGACTAAAAAAATGAAACTGGTGATGGGTACAAGAGTCATTTTGATGAAAAACTTAATAGGAAGTGCAATTAACCCTGTACATTTTTTCTTAATAAAAATTACTTTCAAAACTGATGTTACACTGTCTTGCAGTACTTGTAGTGCACATTATAACTTATGATAAAAATTTATTTCAAACACACTAAGTACTACTCTTCTAAGAGCTACTTATGTGTTTCAAGTAACTGTCTGAAGTTCTCATTAAAGGGCCAGTGCAGTTTGATAGAACTCCATCCATCATGGTCACCTGGAGGAACTCCGTTCCTTGCTAAGGCAGTCGTCTTGAGAAGCTGAATTACCACTGCCAACCATTACACAGGTTTTTCTTTTCTTCCGTTGATGCATCATTCCATCAGCTTCAGAACCAGAATCACACTAAAAGACAAACATAAGTAGCATTCATCATGGGAAACACAACTACAGATTCAGATGCAGCCCAGCTTACTAGAATATTCAAATGTATCTGTATTCATACAGACATATAAATGGGTATTAAACATAAAGCTCTCTATATATCATAACATTCTCTCAGCTTTCCATTATCCTAACCAAGTTTCCAAACCTATCATCCAAAGGTTTTAGTAGAAGTAACCTATAATCAATGATACTACTAGAAATATGGCGGTGCTGCGGTAGCGTTGTCGCCTCACAGTTAGATGTTGCCCGTTCGATTCTCAGTTAGATCATCTTCTGTGTGGCGACATGCATGAATGGGTGTTCATAGGTTAATACTAGGCTATCTGCCCAAGGGCATTTATAAGCCTAGCCCAGAGTTTTGTGGCTTTTGCCACCCCTTTATTTTGAGGGATACTATGCCCATTTTTTTGTTGTGTCTCTGTCTAGCAGTGACACTGAGATAATCCCTGGGGTATATCTGCGATCTCCCATCCATTGGTCAAGATTTCTCTTGAACAAGGCCAGCGAGGTGCTCTGCCTCACACTCGGGATTTTATTCCACAGCATAGGGAGTCTCTGGGTGATGAATCTGTCCCTACAGCACGTTCTGTTAATAACCGTGTCAAGGTTTAAGTCTCCCGCCCTTGTAGTTCTGTGGGATCTAGATTTTTTGAGGTGAAGCATGTTCATCAATTCCGGGTTGGACATGGCCTTGTATGTCAGGCACAGGTCACCTCTGAGCAGACGGTAAGCGACTGAATAGAGTTGGAGTTCCTTCAGTCGGGCAGCGTAAGACATATTTTTGAGACCCTTTATCCTTTTGGTGAGGAACTTTTGGGGCTTTTCCAGTTGCTGCAGGTGTCGGGTCAGATACATTCCGAATGGGGCATTGTACTCAATCATTGGTCTGATGAGTGACGAGTACAGGGGGACGATGACCTCCCTTGATCTAGATGTAAATCCCTTCATGATCAGGTGGGCAATGTAGAAGGTCTTCCTAACTACTTTGGCAACGTGAGTGTCAAACGAAAGGTTACTGTCAACCTGGGTCCCCAAATCCCTGATAACCTCTTCTGTGCTTAGTGGGTTGCCACCTATATGGTAGCTAGGGGTAACCTTGTTTTTCCCGAAGGGTATGACTATGCATTTTTTGGCGTTTAACTTTAGGCCATGGCTCTGGCACCAGTTATCCGTCTCTATGAGACCCTTCTGAAGGATATCTGTGTCAGATGTGTTTTCGACTATGACGCCCAGTTTGCAGTCATCTGCAAACTTAGTCCGCCATAGCCCTCCTGTGTTTGCTTGTACTTCTGAAAAGTAGATGCCGAACAAGTGGGCCCAGGACTGAGCCCTGTGGGACACCACTTGTGACAGGCTTTGAGTCTGACATGGCGCCAGCAACTCTGACCCTGTGGGTTCTGTCACTTAGCCAGTTTGCAACCCATCTTGTGACGTATGGGTTTACATTTAAGCTGATGAGTTTTTCAATGATGCCTGAGTGGGGTATTTTGTCGAAAGCCTTTGCCAGGTCGAGGTAGGCTGTGTGGACTACCTTTCCCTCATCAATGGCCTTGGTGACTGTTTCGAAAAAGTCAACCAAGTTTAAAAGGCATGATCTGCCTTTGACAAATCCAAACTGGGTTGGATCCAAAGTCTGCAAGTCCCCTATGTCTTTATTTATGAGTTCCATTATGATCCTTCGTTGAAGGCTGTGCGTTAGGCCTGTTAAGCCAACACGTAAAAATCTACTGCCAATCATTAGCGGACCGGAGTTCCGCTGTGGCGACGCCTAACCGGGAAAAGCCGAAAGAAGACACACACACACACACACACTGAAAAGCACGTTTGCTGATGGCTGGCCAGACAAAATTCTAAATCAGTTTCTGTTCCCTTCCAACAAAACAATTTGCTTTGAGGAATGCATTTTATATATGCATGTGTGAGTGTAATGTATATATATATATATATATATATATATATATATATATATATATATATATATATATATATATATATATATATATATATATATATATACACACACACACACACACATACACACACGCACAGAGGAAATGTAGTTTTCCAGCCTTAAGGGATGGTACACACTTTCTTTATAGACAAATCAACAAAAAGAAAAAATAGTTGTACAGGAATGACTGCTCTAGATATTGGCATAAGAATTACTAAAATGGACCATTGACACGATGTCTTATGCAAGATCCTTGGTCAAAGACCACTTTGCTTTCTTATTAAAAAAAGATTCCCGCTGGAATTGCTTGTTTAAACCATGGTTTATTAAGGTAACACAAAGGATAAGCACTTTAGTCCTTGTCAGAGCTTCATTAGGTCCAAGTTAGAAATAGTAGTAACAAGTAATATATACTTTTTATTTTCCATATAAACAGCCATGAAAATTACAAAGGCGGCTTTACTCTAGGAGCACTTAAACAGATTACATTCAATGGCAGTGATTGCAACTGTGGTATATTCACAGTCTGCATCTTTACTGTGCTTCATGCTAACTCATTATCCAAGTAAGCACAAAAGTAACTGTGTATCTGGCTGTTAACCCTAAATCAACTGTAATGTCAAATTAATGTAGTCTTCAGGTCTTGCATTTTTATTACATTAACATAATAATGAAATGCCGTGATGGGAGAGGGGAGGATTAACAGCATTCAAAAACAGAAGTCTGCTTATAAGGACAGAGATGCAATTAAGATTTAGTAACTATGTGGGAGTCCTAGGAAGTCTCAAACAGCCAGGACAGCAAAATGCCGTCAGGGCTAGTTTTTTTCCTATTAGCTTGTCTTAATACAACTGTGGAGGTATGTGCAGAAGCATGCGTATGTATGCAGATTCCCAAGGGGACACACAAAGAGGGTAATGCCAAACCAAAAGATATGTAATATGGATGGTCCAGCTAGCCATCCATGCTAATCTAGGACTGGAGAGAATCAGTGCGTTTCCCTATTTGGATGATGCACTGTTAGCTGCCTCTTAAAAAGAGTCACTAACTTCCGAATGGAACTACTTGCTACAGCTATTTCCTTTCTCTGTAGATATCAGGTAGTACTGCAAAAGTTGCAGCTGAGGCCGTTTTAATATCAGGTATTTATTGGCTTCCACCTGAAAACAGGTCAACAAGTATTAAGCTGAACAGAATTTTCTCAGTCTGATCAACTATTTACACACTGTCATCTCTCCCACTAGTTGCTACAGCCTTATGACTTAAAAGTGTTGGAGGCAATGACAATCTTGGTATGTGTAGTTTTAACTGCCAGTTAGCACATGGAGGATGTTCATTCAATAAGAGTACACGGGTGTGAGGTGCTGGATTCTCTGTCTCATTTACATTTCTCAGGTGAGAAATCAGAACCTTTGCTAGTGCAGACACAACCTATCTCAAGGGCTACCATTTATTAAATGTTTTTATGTATTTATTTTACACATTGTTTTCTGGGTTTGCATCTTCCCTTCCCACTGTCACAATCGCACACTTGCCATGACCATATGTGCCTTGGAGTGTGGAGGGGACTTTGTTTAGAGCAGATGACCAAGGGAAATGGGAATATCAAGAAGCCACTTTGCATATCAGTGATACGGAAATGAGAGTGGACCTTCTGTCATGGCAGACTTTTCAGGGTCTCGTACTCCGCCAGAATGCAGTTGCTATGTACTCTGACACAATGCAAGAGATGCGGCACATTAACAAGGGGAACACGTTCATATCTCCAGTGTCATGAGGTTATGAGTGTGGGCTGTGTTAACTTATCACTTATAGCAATGCCTGTACTGGGGAAAAGCTAGTCATCTTTTGGGCAAGCTAATTTGGTGCTTCCTGATGCCTCACAAGTGATCCCTTTATCAGTCAATATCACATGCTAGGGAAGGCCATTCTGTGACCTGCTTGCATCTCCAACCATCTCACAAATAACATGTACTACTTTGGTGTCTAAATTCTACCACCTTTTGAATGACTGCCTTAATCAGAGTTGAAGTTCTTGGCATTAAAGTTTGTTTTCATGGCTATCACTTCCACCAGAAAAGTCTCTGATTTACAAGCTCTGCTGTCAAAATCCTCCAGTATAATTTTTCATAAGGACAGATTTTAATGGTGTAGTAATTGTGCCTTTATGCCAGAAGAATTAAACCTAAAGTAATTTGTCAGCCTTCTGGTTTTCTTTCCAGAATTTTCTATAAAACATAGTACATGCTGCACTCTCAATGTTCACAGACAATGCAGGTTTCTATCTAGACAGAACCATAACTGAAAAGCTGACATCCCCCCCCCCCATTTACTTTAAATATAGCTGGCCAAAAAGTGTATCAGAATGTATCACATTTTGCTGTATAAAAGACAATTCAACACTGCCAGGCAAATGAAAAACCCATTCAACAAGGGGCAGTTTCTACCCTGTCAGCTTTTTTCTGAAATTCCTTTGTTGATAATATTTTTGCATCTGCTACATAGGCTTCACTACTGCAAGTCACAGTGTACGTTTGACTTGATCACTAGATACAGGTAGACCTTTTCAGCCACCATTCTCTGCTCTATTCTTTTATGAATCCACAGAACATATGTAGCTGCAGAGTCATTCCTGATGTTGCTGTTGCCAGACTGGATAATCTAAAATAGGAAAGTTGTGTAGTTATCATAACATTAGATCTACACCATCCATATTTTATGCCCCTTTGAAGAGACGTACCGGATTACACTTGAGGCCTGTGTAGTAAAGATATGGTCAGAGTTTTGTCACTAAAGAGAGAGAGATGAGAAAAGTGGTTAAGTGATGCATTATGAGAGCGAGGGGAAGAGACTGAGCTTGAGAGAGCTTGGTTGGGTGACTATATGACTTCTGGTTATAGCTACCAGTCCTAATTTTGTAATGGACACACGTGGAGCAAGACAGCCTAACATTATGGTAAGTATGTAACTCATTTCTCGTCTGTGTATCTCAGTGATACCCAAGCAATGCTCCACACTCAAGTTGCTTGTTTAAAGCAACGGCTACACGTTGCTTTAAATTACACGTCAAAGAACATGACCTGTTGTCATAGCAATAATTAGTGGTTAGACTGTGTCCCCTGATATCTTTGAGATACTACCAGGAGAAGCTACTCGTGTGAAGGTCTACCCAGTATGATAAACTCGGGACTCTGTCCTAGAGATAGAGGAAGGTGAACCAGTCCTGCCACATATGAAAAGTTATTTACTTGCAGCAAAAATAGGTGTGTAGAGCCAGGTTCACCATCCTCTTTGAATCCACCCTCCTTCCCCTCTGCTACAATTAATCTGAGTTTGGTGTTCTATTCAAAGATCTTTATCTGGCCTCTTTTTATTTGAGCCACCCTAGCATGGGCTAGCAAAGGTCTTCTGCACTTAGTATTATAGGCAAAAGGGGAGGAGACAGATAACCTAGGAAAGTTTTAAGTGCCA
Source organism: Protopterus annectens (assembly GCF_019279795.1). Lineage (NCBI taxonomy): Eukaryota > Metazoa > Chordata > Ceratodontiformes > Protopteridae > Protopterus > Protopterus annectens. The sequence goes on from NC_056737.1 coordinate 1,157,377,233, forward strand.
AGCAGTCCTACTGGCCTTAGTCCTAGAGGAAGAGGATGATGGAATCTGGTCCTGCACTTCTAGCATTATAGTTGAGGACGTAACTTTTGTTTCTTGTACACATGACAGAGGCCACAATACAGCCAACAGAATTTCAGAAGGTTTGCAGGTAAATGGGAATTCAGACACGTAACTTCCAGTCCACACACTTCACAATCTAAAGGGAAGGTGGAGAGAATTATTAGGACAGTGAAGTGTTCCATGAAAAAGCTGTAGCAAAAGCTGCATGATCTCTGCCACTCATTAAGCTCAGCTGATCCATGCAAGGTTGAAAAGTAGATAGTCACTTATGTTGACGATACCAAAGACTCAATAAGATGTAGAGAAAATGCTGAAAATAAAGCAACAGAGACAGAAGTGTTACTGTGATAGTAACTGCACGAAAAGATTACCAGATTTATTGTGAAGGTCCCCAGCCTAAAGTTGTAGAAGTTGTTAAAGCAGGTGAACCAAGATCCTTTGTAATTTATAGCCAAGATAAAATGTGCAAAAGAAATTGTAGATATGTGTACAAGAAATAGAAGTTATGCACTTATAACTTGGCATCTGTGTTGACCCTTTTCATTCTTCCTCACTGTTGGGTCTTCGGATCTAACCTCGGATCCGATTTGGCTGCATTCACAAGACTAAGATCAGAGTCTCGAGCTCTTCACTTTCCCATAATGCATCACACATTCCCCCAACTCCTCAGTTAGAGTTTGGTGTTCTAATAGCCAAAATTACCAGGAAGAAATACAACAGATCAAGAGTTTCTGGGGCCCAAGTCATGAATCTATGGGTTCTAAATTCCTCTAGATAACATCTCGAAGATGCCAAGGCTGGGGGATGGATTGGAGGGAAGTGAGGAAGAATGAAAATGGACAACACAGATGCCAAGTTATAAGAACACAACTTCTACATCTGATGTCGCCCTTTTCATTCTCGCTGTTGGGTCAGAGCCCCCAGTTATGTAATTCCTAAGGAAGGATATGCTGGAGCACTGTCAAGCCGAAAGATGCCCCTGCTTCTGGAGACTATGTCCAATTTATAATGAAAAACAAATCTAGGAGTCTTAAACCAAGTGGCTGCAGCACATATTTCACCAACTGATATCCTGGCAGAAATGTTGAAGTGGCCATCTAGTCGAGTGGGCTTCAGGTGGATGAGGCAATTTAACACCTTTGGGAATAAATGGTATAAATGTTATCAGTTATCCATTTAGCCAGGGTGATCTTGGATACTGCTTGGCCCAAACAATTAGTAGAAAAACATACAAAGAGTTGATCAGATTTTTTGAGCTTCTTTATCCTGTGCAGATAGAAACGCAACCGTCTATGAACATCAAGAAGATGCAATAAGAAGTTATGTACTCACCATAACGTTCCATCTGAGTAGGTATCTTCATTTGTCTGCAACCTTGGGATACGGATCCGATCTCGGATCTGAGCCGGCAACTTCTATCAGAGCATAGATCCGAGCTCCTAGCTCCTCCCTTTACCCATAATCCCCTACCAACCCTGACTGACCTCAGATCAAGTTTGCCCCATAGCACAGCTAATACTGTGCCCCAGAGGGAACTAATCTAAAGAACCCCAAGTAGGATCATATTGGTCAGGGGGAAGGAGGGGGGGGATGGTTGCAGACAAATGAAGATACCTACTCAGATGGAACGTTATGGTGAGTATATAACTTCTTAATCTGAGGTAGGAACTTCATTTGTCAGCAACCTTTGGGACAGAGTCCCCAACTACCTAAGTTTTGGGTGGCCTTCATGGAAGAATATTCCGGAGCACTGCAGAGCCAAAAGACACCCTACCTCGGGAGACAATATCTATTTTGTAGTGGCTGATAAAGATATGAGATGAAGCCCAAGTGGCTGCGGAACAAATGTCATCCAGAGAAACCCTAGCCTTGAAAGCAGCCGATGTAGCAACGGCCCTAGTAGAATGAACACAGACTCCCTGAGGTGCAGGCCTTCCCGAGCTCTGATATGCTAAGAGAATACAACTAGATATCCATCGGGAGAGGGTAACTTTAGAAACCGACTTGCCAAAGTTGTTTTTGGCAAAGGAGACAAACAACTGATCGGATTGCCTATGACCAGTAGTTCGATGAATATAAAAACGTAGTTGTCTGTGCACGTCTAAAGAGTGCAGCTTATACTCTCCTTTGTTTTGAAAGTTGGGGAAGAATACTGGAAGATTAATAGAAAGATTAATGTTAGCTTCCGAAGATACCTTCGGTAGAAAAGATCCTGAGGTGAACTCTGCCTGGGTGGAAGACCAAATACGGTGGTTTGACACAGAGAGCCTCGAGTTCTGTGACCCTCTTGGCTGAGGTTATGGCCACCAAAAAGGCCATTTTCCAAGAGAGGTATTTAAGATCAACAGTGGCCACCGGCTCGAAAGGAGGGCTAGTCAAGGCCTGTAAAACTAGCGATAAATCCCATGGAGGTACCACCTCTCTGACCGGGGGCCTGAGGAGGAAGGTACCCTTAAGGAAGGTCTTACACAGTTTGGAAGTAATAAGCGGGCCTGACTCCTGCCCTACATGATAGTGTGAAATTGCTGCAAGTTGCGCCTTGACCGTGGAAGAACTAGCCCCCTGGTGAAAAAGAGAAGTTAGAAAATCTAGAACAGACGCTACCGGCGCCGTAAAAGGATCTAAATGACGGTGCTCTGCCCAAATGGAAAAACGTTTCCATTTACTCTGATAGACCCTTCTGGTGGAAGGCTTGTGAGCTGCTACTAGAATGGCTTTGACTGGTGATGAGATTCCGGGAGTCCTTATCAGGAGTGGAACTGGAGCAACCAAGCCGTCAGCTTTAGGTTGGCCAGGTTCGGAGTCAGGAGACCCAGGGGGTGTGAAATGAGATCCGGGAGGGGATCCAGAATCCAGGGTGGATGAATCAGGTGAGACCATAGGTAAGGGAACCATGTCTGACGAGGCCAGAATTGGGCAATGAGGATCATCTTGCTCCCCAACTGACTGGCTTTCTGCAATAGTTTTAACATCAGGGGCAGAGGCGGGTAGGCATAAAGCAGACTGGGAGGCCAAGCATGAACTAGAGAGTCTCTCGGGGACTCCCCTGGAGGGGGGATCAGAGCGAAGTAATCGTTGCATTTGGTATTTGAGGGAGAGGCAAAAAGATCGCAACAAGGTCGCCCCTATCGGGCAAATACTTGCTCTGCCACTAGAGGATTGAGAGACCACTCGTAAGGAGTCAGGATAGTACGACTGAGCCTGTCCGCTAAAATGTTGGACCATCCCGGAATGTGCGTTGCGATGAGAAAGCGGTTGGTGGATATCGCCCATTCCCACACTCTCATGGCCTTGCGGCAGAGAGGGTAAGACCTGGTTCCCCCCTGTTTGTTGATGTACCAGACGACTGACATGTTGTTCGTCTGTACCGCAATCGTCCCCACCGGAAGAGGGTTGTGAAGTGCTTGCAACGTCAAAAGCACCGCCCTCATCTCCAGGACGCTGATATGCAAGGAGGTCTCTATGTCGTTCCACGTGCCTTGGACTGTTCTGCCCGAATAGTGCCCCCCCCCCCACCCCAGGCGAGAAGCATCAGTGGTCACTGTGGTGACTGGCGGAGGCAGTGAGAAGGGGCATCCCGTGTGGAGATTGAAGGACTGGAGCCACCACACGAGTGACCTTCTGCAAACCCTGCTTAAGGGAATGGGATAAGGCAGGGGATTGCGATATAGGGACCATTGTACCTGGAGAGTCCACTGTATGAGCCTCATATTCAGCCGGGCCAATGGCAGCAGCGGAATTGCTGCAGCCATGGACCCTAGAACCCTCAGGACCAATTCCACCGAAGGAGCTTGAAGTTGAAGGATGGCCTGCACGTGCAACCTCAGGTTCTGAAGCCGATCTGGAGTCAAGAAAGCAAGCATCAGTCTGGAGTCCAACCTCGCCCCTATGAAATCCAATACTTGTGTAGGAGCCAGGGAGGATTTGGCCATGTTGATGGTCAACCCCAAGAGTGGAGCCAGACTGAGGAAATAATCCCTGCATGAGCAAAGAAGATGCCTTGTTGGGGCGGTAAGGAGCCAGTCATCCAGGTACGGAAAGACCTGAATTCCCTGGAGTCTCAGGTGGGCCGCTATCGCTGCCAAGACCTTGGTGAACACCCTGGGGGCTGAGGTGAGACCGAAGGGAAGGGCCCTGAACTGGAAATGGCTGGCTCCCAGCCGGAAGCGGAGAAACCTCCTGGAGCGTCTGTCTACGAAAATATGATAGTACGCATCCTTGAGGTCTACTGAGCACATCCAGTCGTTCTCCCGCAGTAGTGGGAGAATAGACTGCAATGTGACCATCCAGAACTTTACTTTTGGTACTGCCAGGTTCAAGAGAGGGAGGTCCAGGATGGGCCTTGCGTCCCCCGTCTTTTTTGGCACCAGAAAGAACCTGGAGTAAAACCCTGATCCGAGCTGATTTGGGGGGACGGGCTGGACGGCTCTTTTATGTAAGAGCTGCTGAATTTCTGTAGCAGCCGCCTCCCTCTGATTGGGTGGTACATCGGCGAGGCTTCTGATTCTGGTGGTTACAAGAAAGGGAATTTGGTAGCCTCTGGATATAACACGAAGCACCCAGCGATCCGTTATGAACTCCCACATTGCTAGGTGCCTCGAAAAACATCCCCCGACTGCCTCCAGAGTGGAGCAGCCGGGTAACCCCTCAGGGGTTCTGCGTGGGCCTCTCAGAGAAGGGTTCTCTGGAGCCAAAATTTCTGGGACCCCCTCTGCCTCTAGGGCAGCATCCTCCCTGTCGTCCTCTGCCATGAGAGGACTGGTTGTCCGGAGCAGACTGGGATTGATGCGATTTCCTGAACCACATCTTCTTCTGACCCTTTTGGTTCTTGGCAAAGGACCTCTGGGGAGCAGAGAAGCGGACTCCGACGGCAGACGTCTTCCCGTCTTTCTCGCTCTGGACAAGGGTGTCGAACGGTTTTGCCAAACAATGCAGAACCATCAAAAGGGGCATTCGCAAATGACGCCTTAAAGGGTTCCAAGAAGTCACAATGTCGGAGCCAAGCTTGCCTCCTCATGACCAGCCCAACTCCGTCAGCTCTAGCGGCTCCCAGAGTGGCGTGAGACAAAAGCCGCATAGAGGTGTTGGAAATAGAACGTAGGGTGGACATTCGGGAGGAGTACAGTTGCTTGTCCCCTTCCGACATGGACCCTGGGGGGGAAGCAGCGTATTCTTTAATTAGATCCCACTGCATCTGAATGACGTGTGCCATATAGTTCAGGGCCCTCATGGAGAAGGTCGCTGAACTGAAGGCCCGCTTCCCAAGGCGGTCCCCATTGCACGAGACTCCTTGCTCGGCGGATGAACCGTGGGGCTCTCCTGAGCCAACTCTCTCTTGGTGGCTGCCGCCACCAACATGGCGTCCACAGGGGGACCTCTGCTCCAATGGGTTCTCTCTGACGGGGAGCTCAAGATTTTGTCTGGGCGCTTGGGAACAGGCTCTACAGTGTCCGGCTCCCTCCAAGCCCTAGTGGCTATAAGATCCACCAAGGGGTCGGGGGGAGGGGACACCCAAGAGGTAGATGGCCCTGCCTCGAACGCCTCTAGGAATACGGACTCGTCGGAAGAAGCCTTGTGGGGCAGACCACCCCCCCCCTGATTGAGCATTTCCCTGATGTCTCCAAAGGAGACATCCTCGGGGGGGGGGTGACCTTGGGGAGCCTTCCCCTTCATCCAAGTCCGTATCTTCAGTGAGGGACTCAGGGGAGTCCATGTGCCTCCTTTTGCACTTCGACTTGCGAGGAACCTCCTCGGGGGGGGGGGGGTCCGAGGAGTCCTCACCAGCAATATCCTGTTCCAATGGAACACCTAGAGGCGCTGAAGCAGGCTGCCCTGAAGGCCAGGTGAGGGGAGCCAGGACCAGCTGAGAGGGAGTGCAGGGGGGAGCCGAATTCAGGACCGGAGGCCTGGATGCGCTCAACAGTACCCTCTCCACCACCGCGAAAGCCGAGGGGGAGCTGCTCTCTGACGGATCCGAGATCCGACTCCCACTCTGATCCGAGGCGGGGATCAGACCCGGAGCAGAGACCATCGGATCCGAAGGACCCGCGCGCTCCAACCGGGACGGGGCTGAAAGCACACAGAGTCCCTCGGATCCGAAGCTCAGCCCACGGCTCTGAGAGGTCAGATCCGACAAACTCGAGGGAATCATCGGAGCCAAGTGCCTAGCACTGTCAGCTCCAACCCACCCCCGGATCCAACGCGGCTCGGCACAGCTCCGAACCCAGAAGGTGGGTCGGAGAAGGAGCGATAGGAGCAAAAAAGGGGGTCGAGCTCCCCCCCGGGGGGGGGGGGGGCAAGAGCACTCCCATCTGCATCTGGGCCTGGATGAACCTCATCATCCAGTCCATGTCCGCATCCGACATACTGAAGGTGGACCTTGAGGAGGCCACCGAGGCAGGCCTGGAGTGCCGCCTCGATGACCTCGACAGGGACCGGGTAACCTCCTCCTCTGGTCCCGGTGAGAAGCAAGGGGATCGGATCAGAGGAGGAGGCGAACCAGAAACCCTGTAGGGAGAAGCCCGTTTGGCAGGCGGGGCCGAGGGGGAGTCTTCGGCCCGCCACTTAAGGTGCTTCTCCCTCCGCTTCTCTTTCCTGGCCTCCCTCACCTCTGAAGCCACAGTGGGAGGTTGAGTCCCGGTCGGAGGAAGGGGGGCAGGAGTGGCCGCTACCGATGACTGGGTAACGGTCACAGAAGTACCGGAGCCGGGTCTGGGGGCAAAAGGCCCACCAGAACCAGCTTCGACCTCCGATCCTCAAGTGCCCTGGGGTTGAACGCAGTGCAAATCACGCAACCCGAGGAGAGGTGTTCAACCCCAAGGCACCTAATGCACCGAGTGTGGCCATCAGCCGATGAAAGCTTGTGACCACACTCGGTGCACTTCGAAAAAATGGCTTTAGGGGCCTCTGACATCACTGAAAGGAAACACACTCGCTAGGCCCCTACACACACTGCGACCAGCAAGGGCAGGGAGGAGAAATAAAAATAAAAATTAAGCTAATTTAAGCTAAAGAGAGAGAAATTAGCATTAAGGGAAACCTAAAAACACACACAGACACTCGCTCAAAAAGAATAAAAGAAAAAAAGTGAAAAACTTCTTTTCTCACAGAATCTGACCAAGAGCTCTGGAATCTAGCTGTTGCTTGAAGAGCGGCAAACTAGATCTGAGGTCAGTCAGGGTTGGAAGGGGATTATGGCTAAAGGGAGGAGCTAGGAGCTCGGATCTATGCTGTGATTGCCGGCTCGGATCTGAGATTGGATCCGTATCCCAAAGGTTGCTGACAAATGAAGTTCCTACTTCAGATCATGTATTCTGCATAATTTAGAAAGAAAACCGGAAACTGAATGGACTGATTAATGCTGGATTCTGTGGCTTGCAGTTCAGATACCTCTTGGCCAGCATGACGACTGCCAATAGTATAGTACTCCAAGAAAGAAATTTCAAGTCACAATTACTGGCTGGCTCGAAAGGTTTTTGAGTGAGGCCTTGAAAAACAACTGTAAGATTCCCAAGGGGGAGAAAGGTCTTTTATCGGAGGCCTTAGAAGAAAAATGCTTCTCATGAAAGCCTTGCATAATTTCAGCGAGGAAATAGAGGAAGATCCCTTTCCTGAATGAAAATTAGAAATGGCAGCTGTAACTTAATGGTAGAGAAACTGGTGCAGTCATGAAAAAGTGAACGCAGAAAAAGAATAACTGACATAGAAGCTTTAAATGGATCAATATTCTCCTTTGAAGCCCAAATCATGAATCTTCTCCACTTAACTGTTGCAGACCTTTTTTTTCGAAGCTTTCTGAAAGGCCAAGATAATGTTGCATATTGGGGAAGCTAGCCTGGACTTTCTTATAATCAATGGAAGTGGAGAAACCATGCTGTCAGCTTTAGAGTGTGGAGACGGAGTTGTTGATGCTCTGACAGATGGGAGATAAGGTCCTGATTGGGATCCAGTACCCATGGGGGGATACTTCAGGTGAGACCATAGAAAGGGGAACCATACATGACAAGGCCAGAAGAGGGCAATGAGCATCACTGAGCACTTTAGCCTGGTTTTCTATAGAAACTTTGGGATCAAAGGAAGAGCGGGGCTTACCATAAAGCAGACCTGGGGCCAATTGTGGACTAGAGCATTCCTCGGTCACTCCTCCTTCAGGGGGATCAGACCGAAGTACTTGATACATTTGCTGTTTAGTGGAGAAGCAAGAAGACTGCAGCAAGGTTGGCCCCAACAGCTGATATTCTGCTTTGCTACTGCTTGACTGAGTGACTACTTGTGAGGGATAAGAATGGACCTGCTGAGGCTGTCGACTAGGACGTTGGCTTCCCAGGGAATGTGCACTGGAACCGGAAACTGCCTTGAAGAGATGACCCATTCTCAATCTCTCATGGCCTTTCTGCATTATAGGTAGGATCGGGTTTCCTCCTCGTTTATTTATATACCAGACTACTGACATGTTGTCTGTATGAAATATGATAATCCCTAGAGGGAGAAGGTCCTGAAAGGCTTGCCAACATTAGGACTGCACTCATCTCTGGGACATTAATATGCAGCTTGGTCTTGTGCTGGGACCACATGCCTTGAACCATGTTTCTCTGATAATGCCCCCCCCCCCCCATTCCAATTGGGAAGCATCTGTGGTCACTGTGGTTGGAGGGACGATAAAGAATGACCTACCCAGTGAAAGGTTGCCTGATTCCATCCACCACTAGAGATTGCTTCTGCAGATTGAAGTTAATCTGATAAGAGCAGACAGGAGCTGGTAAAGAATGGACAACTGAACAGCCAGGGTCCATTGAAGGACTTGCATAAAGTATCTTGCTAAGGTTATTAGAATGATGGCAGCTGACAGACCCCAGCGCTCTGAGAACTGTGCTGGAGGAGATGGGGGATCCAATAAGTCCTGGACTTCCTGTCTCAGAGAAGTTATGGGCTGCAGAGGTAAGGAAGCTAATCGGAAGGGTTGAAGTGTTCGGTTGTGTTTCTATAAGTTCTAGATTCTGCACAAGAGTCAGGTTAGACTGTCAAGTTTATTGAAATACCCAGGGAACTGAAGATCTGTACCGTGTAATCCCTGGCTTGAATCAGTTGATGCCTTACGGGTGCAGTAAGGAGCCAGTAGTCTAAATATGATAACACCTGAAATCCATTTAGCCTCAGGTGAGCTGCAACAACTGCCATACATTTAGTAAACCTAAAAAAGACGTTATGTACTCACCATAACGTTCCATGTCTGTTGTCCATCTCGCCATTCATTCTTACATGGATGGGTTTGGAGCCGATCCTCGGCTCCAACTCGGCCGAACACACAGCTCTAAGTCTCAAACTTGGCTCGTGGCAAGGTAATGTATCCCTTGATGCAGTGGTGCAACTCTCCAGATCTTGTTTGCTGCTAACAGTACCAATGAGTAATATACAGGTATGATCCCCATATCAAGGACAAAACAAGAGTCAAATGAGCTCATGTACAAGAGAAAAGATCACCACCAGGTCCTCTAGGAGTCCTTGGATGGGGGAAGGAGGGGAGGGGGCTAAGAATGAATGGCAGGATGCACAACAATCATGGAACGTTATGGTGAGCACATAACTTCTTTATGTTATGTGGTCCTATCTCATATTCATTCTTACATGGATGGGACAGCGTTCCTAGCACCTTTTTCCCGGGTGGCTCACAGGAGTACACCTTTGAGCACAGTGAAACCAAAGGAGGCCTTGTCCCTGGAGGCCAAATCCACTTTGCAATGAGTGATAAACGTATGAGAATTGGCCAATGTAGCTGCAGCATAAATACTGTCCATAGACATTCTGGCCTGGAAAGCAGAGGATGTAGCTAATGCTCTGGACGAGTGACCTCTAACTCTGAATGCTAACTTTCTATTACTGGAAGTGTAGATAAAGGTGATGCAACTTGAAAGCCAATTTGAAAGGATGACTTTAGACACTGGCATACCCTTTTTTGCCTCAGAGAAGGAGATGAATAATTGATCAGATTTCCTGAAATCTTTAGTTCTATGCAAATAGAATCTGAGCTATGCACATCCAATTGGTGGAGTTTATACTCTGCCTTGTTGCTGTGATTGGGGAAAAGCACTGGGAGCTCAATGGATTGATTGATACTGGATTGAGAGCAAACCTTAGGATAAAGGATGGATTAGTTTGTAGTGATACCCAATCCTTATGAAAGATCAGATATGGAGGTCCGATTGATAGAGCTTGCAACTCTGAAACTCTTCTGGCAGATGTTACAGCTACTAGAAAGATGGTCTTCCAGGAAATAAATTTGAGGTCACAAGGTGAAGAGGGCTTGAACGGTGGCAATGTTAGTTGAGATATGACATTTAAATCCCAAGGAAAAAGTGGTTCTTTAAAAGGAGGTCTCAATAAGGAAGTGCCTTTTAAAAATGCTCTACACAACCTGTGCGACATTAGGTTAGGAGTATGGTCACCAATGTGGAAATTCCAAATTGCAGCCAGCTGAACTCTAATAGTTGCTGCAGCCAAGCCTTTCTGGAAGAGTTCTGAAATTCTAAAATGGACTGAATTGGCGCAGAAAAATGGTCAATGTTTCTAGCTTGTGCCCAGTGAGAGAATCTTTTCCACTTGCTAGTATAGTGTTCTAGTATAATCTTGATGAAAGGACATCAATATGGGTTTGACTGCTGGAGTGACGTTTTGAAGCCTAAGTTGGGAAGTGGAGCAGCCATGCTGTCAAGTTGAGGGTGTGGAGAGAAGGATGAAGTGTTCCTGACATGTGTCAGAAGGTCTGGAACTGGGTCCAGAGCCCACGGTTTCTCCTGTAGATGAGGCCAGAGGAAGGGGAACCAAATGTGATGAGGCCAATATGGGGCACAGAGAATCAGCCTGTTTTCAAAGGATTTTGCTTTATGGATGACTTTGGGTATGATGGGAAATGGGGGGGGGGCATACAGAAGTCCCAAAGGCCAATCGTGAACAAGTGCATCTCACTGTGTCTCCCCTGGAGGGGGGAATTAGGGCAAAGTAGCTGCTGCACTTGACATTCATGGGAGTGGCAAAAAGATCGCAACAAGGCTGGCCCCATTTCCGGAAAATCTCTTCCGTTATGTTCTGGTTCAGAGACCACTCGTGAGGCATTAAATTGCCCTGCTGAGCTTGCCCGCTATCACGTTGGATTTCCCTGGGATGTGCGTTGCTACTAGAAAGTGTTGGGAAGATATTGTCCATTGCCAAACTCTGAGTCTCTTGACAAAGTGGGTATGATCTGGTTCCTCCTTGTTGGTTTATGCACCACACCAATGACACTGTCAGACTGTATTGCAATCGTCCCTAGTAGAAGAAAGTCATGGAGTGCTTGCAATGCCAGAACCACTGCTTTCATCTCTAGAACATTGATACGAAAATGAGCCTCGTGGTCTTGCCATATACCCTGGACTGTGCTTCCCAGATAATGCCCCCCCCCCCCCCCAATCTGGGAAGCATCTGTGGTCACTGTGTCAACAAGATGTTGTGGAATAAAGGGTGTCCCTGTAGTCACATGGTTGGACCGAGTCTACCACCGTAGATCCTTCTTGCATGACTCCGTTACTCAGATCAGATGGGACACAGGAAGTTCTTGAAGCAACCATTGGGGAAAAAAGGAGCCACTGAAGGATCCTCTTATGCATCCTCGCGAGAGGAACTAGAGTTATGGCTGAAGCCATTGTCCCTAGAATTTTCAGGACTACCTTGAAGTATTTGCTGTCTGAGAGCTGAAATTCTGTCGGCTGGTAGATGTGCCTTCACAGAAACAGTGTCTAGGTTTGTGCCTATGAAGGTAATATGTTGACAGGTCAACAAGGCAGATTTTTGTAAACTGACTGTTATGTCTAGCTGAACACAAATTTCCAATGTCACGTCCCTGGCCTGTTGGAGTAGATGCTTGGTGGTGGCAGTTAGGAGCCAGTCGTCCAGATACGGAAACACTTGGAATCCAAGATGCCTCAAGTGAGCCGTGACTACTGCCATGCATTTGGTGAACACTCTGGGGGCTGTAGTGAGACCAAAGGGCAGAGCTCAGAACTGATGACTGGCTCCCAGCCAGAAGCATAAGTGACTCCTTGATGCTCTGTCCATTTTTATGTGGTAGTATGCATCTTGAAGGTCTACTGAGCACATCCAATTGTCTTTCCCTAAGAAGAGAAGTATTGGCTGCAGTGTCTCCATTCAGAACTTTGACTTTTTGACAGATTCATTCAATTTGCTTAGATCCAATATGGGTCTCCAGTCCCCTGTCCTTTTTGGCACCAAAAAGTATCTTGAGTAAGTTCCGAATCCTATTTGGTCTGTAGTGACTTTTGGATGAGTCTTTTGTCCAGCAACTTTTGGATTTCTATAACTGCTTGCTCCCTTAGATTGGGTGGAACATCTGGGATTGTTCTGATCTGTGGGACAGGATGGCAAAAAGGAATGGAATAGCCTCTGGATATTATGCTTTGTACATACTTGTCTTTTGTAATACTTTGCCAGGCTTTTGGGTAGAAAGATAAACGTCCCCAGACTGCCTCCAGTGTAGAGTAGTTGGGCCTCCTTTCAGGAGCGCTGATAGGGACGTCCGCGAAAGGAATCACAGTCAACCTGGTTTTGCGGACCCCCCTCCTGCCTCTAGGATGTCTACCATTGTTGCCTCCCCCTCTGCTCCAGGGGAAGGATTCACCTTGTGTGCCTTGGAAAGCTCCCTGGGATCTTTTGAGCCATATTTTTCCACACTTCTGACCTTCAGGGTAAGGTCTTGAAGGTACTGAAAAACGTACTCCCAATGGCACCTGGTGAGTGCGTCTTTAACTTTGGGTCCAAAAGGTGAAGAACCATCAAAAGGGGCATTAGTAAGGGTAGACTTAAAAGGTTCCGCAAAATTACACAAGCGCATCCAGGAGTGTCTCTTCAAGGAAACTCCTGAACCACAAGACATCAGTCTCATGGAGGAGTTGGCGATAGAATTTAAAGTGGACAGCTGGGAGGAGACTTTCTCAATCATCAATGCAACCAATGAACCTTGCAGAGTATCTCCTAGCTCTTTCAGGAGATCTCTTTGTAGCCTTGTGAATTGTGAGGTAGTTCAGTGATCGGAGTGTAAGCATCACTGATGCCCGTATCTGCCCATCGTTCAAGAATCTTTGTTCGGAGGATGATCAGATAAGGATGTCTCAGAAAGTTCCTTCTTGGTGGCTGCTTCCACCACCATAGCATCTACAGGCATACCTTTTGTAAGAAAATTTTTCCAGTGGGGGCTGATAAAAACTTGTTTGGCCTCTGAGAGACTGGTTTCATGGTGTCAGGCGACTCCCATGCATTTTGACTAAGTCCATTAGCTCGTCAAAAGGCGGAGACAACCAGGAGGCTGAATGTTGAGATCCAAAGGCCTTCAGGTGCACCGACTCCTCATAAGAAGGGCTGACTGTTTTCCAGCCACCTCTGCTTTAGGATTTCAGAGATATCTGCAAATGAGATATCTTCAGAGGACGACTGTGGAGACCCTTCTGACTCCACGAGGTCAGTGTCTGAGGTGACAGACTTATCAGGGGAGTCTATATGCTTCCTCTTGCATGTCCGCTTTTGAGGGGGCTCCTCAAAAGGGTATTCTGGGGAGGCGTCGGAAGAGAGGGGGTTCACCCAATGGGGGTTCCTGTGGCTCTGAATCTCTGCTGTCCTGTAGATGGGGTGGTGCCGAGACATTAGCTGGTGCCTTGGGGGGACGAATGCCAGTAATCTTGTGTAGAGCTGTAGAGGGGGACATCACACTCATTAGCTCAAAAGCAGAACCCACTGGTACAGAGGATATCTCCAGCTCCGGGGAGACAGAGGACACCCCCAGCCCCAGAGAGACTGGCTCCAAGGCTAATATAGGAGCCGTGCATCCCCCCCAGGGCCAAGAGAACTTTGGCTCCCTGACACCCCAGATGGTACCGAGGGTGTTGGAGCAGGTATCGGCTCTGTAATCTCCAAAAGGGGTCCCGGAACTGACAGGTCTACAGCAAGTGGTACTTGGCACTCTAGCTCTTAAGATCCAGCATGGCTCGGTGGAGGAACGACAGTGGATGTCAACAGCCTTAGAAGGCTCCGAAACCTGTTGGATCGGAGCACAAAACAATTTAGCTACCACCAGCAACTTCAAAAGTCTGCACACCACCTGCTCCACGTCATCATCAGATAGGCTCCTAGAGGACTGAGTTGTTGAACGAGATCTTTCTAAAATGGGAGATCTCAAGGTAGGGGAGACCGGTGGAACATCAATGGACCAGCTCCGACACATGGTTTCTATCAGCTCCGAAAACCTTGGAGCAGAAAAACCAGGTTTGTCAATAATAATCTCCATCGTTTCCAAAGTCTGTGAAGCCGAGGAGGTTGATGGCTGCAAAATTTTAGACAATTTTTCAAGGGGCTTGGACTGAGGTGAAGACACAGGAGGTGGCCTTTTAGTTGGTCTCTCTTAGAAGAGGAGGATGAAGAAGCAGCACTCTGTACAGCTTCCTCAAAGGTCGGTTTCAAGAGCCTTTGACACTCGATTTGTTTTTCCTTTCCTGCAACAAACCTTTGCTAAAGGAGTGGCAGAAAGTGCAATTTTCCTGGAGAAGGATAGCTCCTAAACAATAGACACAAATGCCATGTCCGTCTGTAATAGACATTTTCTGGGTGCATTTCTTACATTTTTTAAAGCCCGAAGGCTTATGTTCTTTCTCCCTCCTGTCTTTGGACATGTTAGGAAGAAAAAGGTCCTATAAGAATAACACCAGCAAGTAAACTCACACCACTTCTAGAAATATAAAACACACTAATTTAACAAACATCTAAGGAATATAATTAGAACTAGCTTTGCTCCAACTAAAACGAGCACTAGGACATCTAATTTAAATGGACCTAGAAAGATATAATAAAGGGGGAGAGAGAATACACTAACACTACTAACTAACTAAAACGGGCAATTAGCTCTCTAATTTAAACGAGCTAATGAACTAACCAAGCTAAACTAAGTGACTAGAAAACACACAACACCACAGGTAGTTTTTAAAGCACCACTACAGTAAATAACTACAGGATACAAGTACAGGCCTGTGAAAAAACGGCCAAGCAAAAGCATACAACAGTGAAAAAATGAGATAAAACTAAGCTACACACTAAAGCTAAAGTTTCACAGCACACAGTAAACTAATGTATAAATCCTAACTAGTTTAAAACTAAGAATACAAAAGACAAAAAACTTAGCCACAACCAAGAGGAGACCATCCAATCTCGTAAAGCGGCAAACAACATTTGGGGAGTTGCATCATGGGATACCTACCTTTCCACGAGCCAAGTTTGAGACTTCCAGCTGTGTATTCGGCCGAGTCAGAGCACAGGATCAGCTCCAAACCCATTCATATAAGAATGAAGGCAAGATAGGACAACGTAACATCCAACAATTCCAATGCCAAAAAAGTTTTATTGCAAAGCTTTTGGGTAAAACACCCTTCTTCAGTGCTAGTAAATTATAATTAAAATACAGACTTTAAATAGGAGCACAAAATCACATGAACACAATTGACCTATCCCAACCTTCCCTTATTCACAAAACATTTAAAACAATATTGCAATATAATAAAATTCAATATTACAATATAATATATTCAAAGGTTTTGCATCTGTTTTCTATCTAAAATATGTTTTATGCTAACTGCATTACTTAAACCAGGTTTCAATTCTGCCTTAGCCTAACTCTATCCACTCATATTCCTCGTTTTCTAATACATTATTCATGTCACCACCTCTAATGGAGCATTTCTCCCCGGGCCTCCGCTGAAAACAGGCTCTGTGGAACCTAGTCGGACTTTCCCGGTCAACAAATGATAAATAAAAAAATAAATAAATAAATAAAATAATTTCTTTCATTACTACATTCATAATTCTAAACTTAAGATAATGCTCTGAGCCTTGAAACATAATGTGTTTACTTAGTGCATTGGTATATATATTTCTAAGAATATCAGACTTATGCTTTACTACTCGCTCCTTCAGTTTTCTTGTGGTTTTATCCACATAAAATGGACATTTTACGCATGTTGCCAGATGTACCATATTAACACTTACAATTCCCTGAACAATACATATGAGTTACAGGACGTACAAATGGATTATCAACTAAAATATCATTACAACAGCTACAGTTCATGCATTTAATTGTACCAGGTTTATTTATAGTGCACCTTTTGTTAAGGGTTCTAAAGTTTTATAGCATAGCCGTCTTTTTAAATTTTTAAGATTTTTATATGCAAAGCTTGGCTTATCACCCAAACTTTCTTGTAATTCTGGCATTGCCATCAGAATGATCCAATTTTTTTGTATAATTTTCTTAGCATCACTAGTTCTTATATTAAACGTGGTAATATATCTACTCTTAATTTCTTTTTTTGGTGGGTTGCCATTTACACTTGTTAAAAAAGGGGGTTTGGGATAGGCCGATTGTGATCATGTAATTTTATGTGCTATTTAAAGGCTGCATTTTAATTGTAATTTACTAGCACTGAAGAAGGGTGTCTTACCAAAAAGCTTTGCAATACAACTTTTTTGGCGTTGGAATTGTTGGTTTATTTTGGCTTTGATGTTCCAGTTACCACAGCACCAACTTTGCATTATACATTTTGTAAACACCCGGGGAACTGTGGTGAGTCTAAAGGGCAGTGCTCTGAATTGGTAATGACTGGCCTGCAGCTAAAAGCCACGTCTCCTGGAACATACGATAATGCACATCCTGGAGATCTACAGAACACATCCAATCTTCCTTGCATAGACGTGTCAGAACGGACTTAACAGGAACCATTTGGAACTTCAACTTCTTGACATATAGGATGAGGATGCTGAGATCCAGTACCGGTCTTAGGTCCCCTGTTTTCTCTGGCAGCAAAAAGAAGCAAGAATAACTTCCATATCCTACTTGCTCAGTTTGGATCTCTTGGACAACTCTTCTCTAGAAGTTTTTGGACTTCTTGAATCGTGAACTCCCACTGACTGCGTGGCACATCGGGGAGTACTCTCCTGGGACTTAGAGGTGAGGGGGAAAAGGGAATGTAATAACCTCTGGATATTACTTTTACCACTCAGATGCTGTCTGTTGTATTTAACCAGGCATCTAGATGCAGGGATAGGTGTCCAACTGCCTCCAGAGGCAGCACTTCAGAAGAAGTGATGAGAATTATTGAAAGAAGGTTCCCTAAAGACTTGATTCTGCGGACCCCCTGACTCTTGGGCAGCATCTGCCGTTGAAACCTCATCTGCCCCTGGGAGAGGTATCTCCATGTAAGTCCTGGAAAGGCCCTTGAGATTTTCTGAACCAAGTCTTCTTCCCACTTCTTTGATTTCTTGAAAAGGTTCTTTGGGGAGTAGAAATCTTGATCCCAATGGCAGACAAGGTCTTTCAGTCATCCTCACTGCAGGCAAGCATTTATTTTACTAATGGCCCAAACAAGGAGGAGCCATCAAATGGGGCATTTATGAAAGATGCCTTGAAGGGTTCCGTAAAATAAGTCTTCTAATGCCTATGCCTGCACCAGCTGCTTGGGAGGTGCCTTCCACAGAGTGCAAAATCAGCCTCATCAAGGAGTTTGCAAGGGAAGACAATATCACCATTTGGGGAGAAACCTGTTTAAGGTTCTCCAACAAGGTCTCTTTCAGAGAGTTGCTTAGCTTCTTGACCAGATCTTTTTGCAGATGTGCAAAATGTGCCAAGTAGTTCAATGCTCTCAGTGCAAAGGTGGTTGAGGCACACACACTTTTGATATTTCTCCAAAGCCCGAGACTCCTTGTTTGGGGGATGAACAGAGGAGCTTTGTTCAGTGAGCTCCTTTTTCATGACTGCTGACAACAATGGCATTAACTGGGACACCCTTGCTCCAAATGTAAGCAGTCACAGTGAGGACTCAGGAACTTATCAGGATGCTCAGGGACTGGCTTGACTGTGTCCGGTTCCTTCCAAGCCCGGCGGGAAACTAAGTCAATGAATTTGTCCCCTGGGGGAGTCACCCATGACAAACACTGGCCAGCCTCGAAAGGCTCCAGGAACGACTCCTCGGACAAAGGATTTTGGGAGGATCCACTACCTTTCTGCCTCAGGATTTCAAGGATGTCTTTGAAGGAGAGGTCATCTCGTGAAGATCGGGGGGGGGGGGGCTTCTCATTCATCAAAATCAGTGTCTTTGGTAAAAGACTCCAAGGGGAGTCCATGTGCCTCCTCTTTTACTTTTTCTTCCACTGAACTTCCTCTATGGGATGCTCAGGGGATGAATTAAAAGAAAGGGGACCCCTCTGGGGGGGAGGGAGTAGTCTAGAGGTTTAACTGGGGTGGTGGGGTTGACGAATGGCAGGATCGATGGACTCAAAAGCTCGGACGAAATGCCAATTGAGCAGGAGGCAGAGGATGAAGAATCGCATCTCTTGATCTAGTGAAAGCCCTCTCTGCTACCTGGAAGGGTGACAGGCCTAAGAAAACTCACCCCTCCTCCCTCAGAGCTGAAGCCACAGAGAAGAGGAAAGTGCAGCTCACCCAGATCCGAAGCCTCCAGACAAGAGCTGGGCTCAAGCTGTTGAAGGCCGAGGCTCTTAAGGGAATGGACGAATCCAACCAAGTCGGGATCGAATCCAACCCCCCCCCCACAGCCAGCGCTGACATCTCCGATCCAGGACTCACTCTGATCTGAAGGTATCAAAATAAAGCCAGTATGGGAAACAGAGTCTAAGAAAGACATTTTTGTAGCAGACGATGACTCTGTCAGGAAACCAGGATCCTGGGATTACGATACTATAGGTCAAATTGGAAGAGGAACTCTCACTGATCCGAGGTGAGACAGATGACAAAATCCCCATCCAGATCTGAGTTTTTGGAAAACTGCTTTATCCTGTCCATCGCTGACTGGGAAAAGCTCCAAGACCTAGTGGATACTGATCAATGTCTTGACTTAACTGGTGATGGTGTGACTCGACATATCGGAGCAGGAGATGCTGGTTTGCTCTGAATCCCTAGGACCTCGGATCTGAGGGAGGCCTGATCTGAGAAGTATTCTGGATCAGATGAATGTCTGCCAGATCTGAGTCTGCGCTGGGATCTGAAGTGTTAAGATCAGTGGATGAAGAGATCTGAAGGGCAGACCTGTCTGGTATCTGTTGGATCCAAAGAGGATCTCCAATCCTAAGATGATTTAGTCTTTATTGGAAATGAAGTAGTCCGGTCTGACAATTTTGGTCTTTTTTCAGCCTGAGAAGACGCTGCCCCGAGGAAGCGGAGAGGGCTCGTTTCTTGTGTTCTTCTGAGGTTGAAGGCTTGGAAGGATTTGAGCTCCAGAAGAAGACAATAGACCTCTCAAAAATCAATTTAATTTCTTCTGTTTAACAGGGCAAGAGAGTTGAAAGCCATGCAAATTACACAGTTGGCTTTCAAATGACCTGGTCCAAGACAGCAGACACACCTCTTATGGGCATCAGAATTTGGAATTTTATGCCCACAAAAGGCGCAGCTTTTAAAACATGTCTGCTTATCTGACATTGTGAGGGAAAAGACGTCACACACAAAAAGGAACAGGTTACACTATCAGACACACACACACACACACACACACACACACACACACACACACACACACATATACACCAATGCTATCTAAAGAGAGAAAACAGAATTTGTTTTTTTAATTAAGAAAAAACAGAAAGGAAGAAAAAGGAAAAGTGCCAACAGCACCATAAACTGTAGAAAGCAAAAGTAGGGAGGGAAGAACAAGACCCTAATGTCATCAGATAACTTTGGGAAAGGAGATGAAGGATAGCTAGACAAGTGAAGAGGTAAGCACTAACAGAGTTTTAAACAAGTAAGAGAAAACAGGAAAGAAATGCAGTAAAATAGTAACTCACAGTCAAGAAAACGCTTAAGAATAACAGACCGCATATGTGCTGGATGGCAGCAAATGAGATAATGTCCAGTACAGGAGGTATAACTAAAGGCCTGTGCTGGAGCAGGAGTAAGAAATCCCCAAGCCTCTTTTTAGAATCTGAGAAATCCTGACTTTCCCAACGAAAATACTCCCTGAGTGTATGCAAGGTTTCACCAAAAGAGAAATCCTCTGGGGGGGAGCAGAGGGAATAGAATTCCTCAGCATCAGAATCCTCATAGGTAGATAAGTGTAAAATCTGGTCATCAGAGGAAACAGAAATTTCAGAATCCTGGTCAGAAGTATCATAAGCAAAACTCAGTCCTAGGTCTCTTAGAGGGGGAAGGTTGGCTTCTCCTGATTTAAGTAATAAGGTCTTCAGTCATTCTTATTTGTTTTTTAGGCACAGAGGCCTGACCATGCGGTCTGGGCATCAGTTTTCCAGGCATAGTTCAAGTTTTAGGCCTTGAAGAAGAAGATGTCGGTTTAATATGCAAGTCAGTATGCCTGAATACACCCTTCAGAAGCCGGTGCCTGCACAGCTGCCTGCACCCATTCAAGGTGGAGACATCCGCAGATTCCACAGTTGAAGCATCTCGCGGCATACCGTACTCCAAATGGGTCTCAGTAGAGGCCTGCTAATCTAAAGTAACGGGTATCAGGGGCAGCGAAAGCACCTCACCGAGTACTGGTGAACTGGGCGGCCTGTCTGTCTTTATCTTTGTGTTTTTTCGGAATGTCGGTAGTCGAATGGCTTACCGAAGACATATCAGGATAATTGAAGCGACCACCAAAATATTTAGAAGCGCAAATATACAGACGGATAGTTTGTGGTTTAAATAAGGCACAAAACCGACAGCGAGGTATGTCATGGTCAGGGCCTAGGCAAGAAATACAGTACGAATTAAAATATTTATGAGGTATTTGCTTTCTGCAAGAAATGCAATTATTTACTTTTACTGACATCAGTTTAGAGCAAGAAAAAGTTTCCCCAATGGGGTACTTATAGCTTTTAGTTTAAGACTTCGGTTCTGAAACTCGAAAATTTCAGGAGTCGGACGACCAGCACTTGTGAACTGCTTCTGCTTCGGGCACCGCACAGCAAGAAAGACTGATGTAATGACATCGGCTGCATGTTTTATACCCCTGAAGATCTGACATCACAGAAGAAGAGACAGCAACCGACGTAGGACCCAATACTTTGTTAATCAGGCCGACTGAGGGCTACTGCAAGCAGATAACCCAAATGTAGTGACTGTAACAGTGAAACACTATCATCATCTAATAGGATTTTAAACAACTAAGAGAAAACAGCATAGAAATGCAGTAAAATAGTAACTCACAGTTAGGAAAACACTCCAGTCTAACGAACCACATTTGTGCTGGATGGCAGCAAATGAGATCTGAAAAATTAGGGAATGTATGATGCATTACGGGAAAGGGAAGTGCTTGAGACTCAGATTCTAAAGTCTTGTGAATGCAGCCAAATTGGACCTGAGATCTGATCCGAAGACCCAACAGTGAGGAAGAAAAAGACATCAGATTTACAGAATTATAATCAGATCTCTTTATCATAACAATATTGCTTCATATTTAGAAAGTAGTATGTCAATAAATTCCACAGAAGAGTACCTCAGACATCTACCGCCAGTACAGAAGAAAACAGACTACTAAAAAAATGACTGAAGCAGCTTGTCCTTCACCCTTTCTACCTGTCCCTCGATGAAAGACTCCAATATGAAGTGTCAGGAGTCCTCTGAGCATCTCTCTCCTTCTGACCACTTTGGTGCTGTTACTAACGAAACTAAGAGTCAGGCGACTAGCACATCCTCTAGGGCTGGATGTACTTTAAGAGGGGAGAACCACTCATTGTGATTTCCCGACTGTTTGATGGCATCCCTCAAATGCTTGTGAAGGAAGAGGTGCCTGGCTCATACTGAAGTTCATATGCTCAATGCAGTTCTTACCCTGGCTTTGGAAATGCACAAAAAATCTCTCCTCCATCAAATCCATCTTTCAGAGAGTCTGAAGGGAAAAGGTACTCCTTTGCTGAAGGTCTTTTTAAAGTTTTTCAATCTTTGCGGTCTGTCTTTTCTTCTTCTCAGGTGGTTTCCATCTCCTGACAGTGACTTGTACTCTGACATAAAAAAAAGACAGGTCTGGAGTACTCCTCCCAAGTGTTTTCTCCTGATTCCTTACAATGAGAGTCTGTTATGGAACACTGGAGAACACTTGAATTTTTATAGCAGTGGGGTAGTTTGACAGCTGTGTACTGCTGCTGCCATACCATTCTAAACCTTATCCCAAACAGTATTTCATAAGTTAAATCAGCCAAAACCCCAACAAATTAAAAACAAAACAAAAAAAAAATAGTCAATGCTGATTAATCCTTCATGTGAACTGCTAACATAAAATGTGTACAGCTGTGCGTTTTTGTAGAATGAACTTGATTTTCCTTATTTTTGCCTTGTCAGTTTGATTTTCTGGTAAACCATTGAAAACCTCATTCAATCTCAGACATTACAGCTTACTTACCATTCAGAAAATGCCTGTTGATGCATAACCTGTTGTTCTACTAACTTTTAACATGCATGATTTTTTTTCTCCCGTCTCTTCTGAGACATATGGTTTTCTGGTAAATAGCTTATTATGGTTCAGAAAACGTATGTTAATGCAACACCAGCTGTTCTATTAACATTAAATGAATTAAAAAAAAACAAGCTTAAGTGATATAACGTTATTATTGTTTCTCAGCAAATGGGTTCAAATCAGACTCTGCCACTTTCTTTAGATTCTAGCATCTGACTCAAGCTCCTCCCTTACCCATAATGTCACTTGACTGTTTTACCTCTGATCTCATTTGCTGCTCTCTATGACTGGATGGGATTGCAATTTCTCGAGCTTGTATTGGGTTTACTGAGTGCATAAACCTGTTATTTCTTCTCCATAACTTTTAATTCTTTACCATCATCTTCCTTACCTATTTTCTAAATATTCCTACTAAAAAGTATTAAACCATTTTTTGGTAATCTTAGCTACCATTGTTGATAACCTTTCTCCCTCTGTTTACCTTGCTTAGAGGTATTCTCTTTTTATGCCATTATTGCTATTAAAACTTTCCTTTTCTTCTAGCTGTTATAAATCTGTATTTTTTTCTTTATTTTTTTAAACTTTCCCCCGTTTTTCCTTTTCTGTGGGACTATCACTATGGCTAATAAGCCTACTGGGTTCAAAAAGTGTACTTCCTGTGGGGGCATAAGATCTCCAACTCTAATGCCCATAGGGAGTGCAATTATTGTCTGGGCCTGGCACAATTCAAACACTTCCTGTTCCATTTGCATGGCATTTAATGCCACGGCCATTAATGACAGGAGAAACAAGCTTATATTAAAAGGCCTCCTTCCAGCTTTTGCTCCTTCCGGTGGTGGTACTTCATCACGGGGCTCAAACTTCCTTCTCAGAAATCAAAGGAGCCCAGGGAGCACTGAAAATGCTCCCCTGCACGATCTCCTCAGTCAGCACATTCAGATTTCAGAGAGTTTGGATCCAAAGTCTACTGTTGCCAAGTCTCCTTGGTTCTGTACTCCAAGGTTTTACCAGGAGCTGGTATCGACGGGGTTGAGGTCTCCTATTCTTCAGGAGATTCCTAAAGTCTTCCAGACCACCATCCATTTCTTCCTCTGTTTGGTCCTCCTGAAATCTTTCTGTGTCAAAGGTGGATTGGATGATGAGAAAATTCTTCAGAACACAAATTCAGATAGGGCTCAGCCTCCCATCAGATCCATGAGCCTTAAACTTCCTTTCCAGCCTCTTGCTGCTGCTCCTTCAACTCTGACCTGCCATTTTGTGACCCTTAGATCAGAGATCCCAGACAGTTGAACCTTCAGATCCAAAGATTATTCTATCTTCCACTTCTGTCACTTCTTTGATCCGACAGGCTCCTTCCCTCTTAGAAGCACAATGGTTCTCAGAGCTGAAGTGTCTGCATTAGATGCGAGGGGTTGATTTGACTTGGGCCCTTTTTGAGCTGTCGCTTGATGCCTTGAGGCTTCAGCAATAGACAACTTGGCTCTGACTCTTCCCTTGGAGCAGACAGTTGGGGAGGGCCTTGTATAGACTGCTCCGAGAGCTTTGGTTCTGGTCAGATTGTCTCTTTGCTTCTCCTGGTCCTTCAAGGTGATGGAGAGAGTTCTCTCACACCCTAACGCAGTTTCGAGTTTTGCTCCTTCAGATCCATTCCCCTGTTCCCTCTTCGGATCCTGTGTCTGATCTACTCGTGCTACACCCCAGGGACAGCCAGCCTGGGATAAGGTTCCACAAGGGAACTCCCCCCACTTCTTCCAACACCTCTCCAGAGCACTGCACTGAAGAGGTTCCTCGGAAGAGGTCATGATGCAAGAGGATGCACTTGGATTCCCCGCAGGCATCCCCTCAGGGAAGACACCAATTTTGATGAAAGGGAAGGGTCCCCCCTAGGTCTCCACCTGAGGATGACTTGTGTGCAGACATCTTAGAGATCCTTTGCCAAAAAGGTGGTTGGTCTTCCCAAAACCGTTCCCAGGAGGAGTCGGTGTTATTGGAAGCCTTCTGGTTTGGACCATCTACATCTTGGGTTAACCCACCTGCAGATGAGCTTATAGCCCGTGTCTCCCACAGAGCATGGAAGGAATGGGACTCCATGGACCTGATCTCCAAACACCCGGAGAAGACAGAGTGCTCCCAACCACAGACAACACTGGACCAAGGCAATTCCTGTAAATGCCACGGTTGCTGCATCAGCCGCCGTCTAGGAGTCTAGGGTGTTTGGCAGGTTTGAGAAAGTAAAGTTGTGTACACTTACCATAAATGTAGAT
The DNA here is from genome assembly GCF_019279795.1 of Protopterus annectens. Lineage (NCBI taxonomy): Eukaryota > Metazoa > Chordata > Ceratodontiformes > Protopteridae > Protopterus > Protopterus annectens. The sequence continues at coordinate 1,157,402,044 of NC_056737.1, forward strand.
GTTCTAATGTATTCACTGTTGCAGTCACCACCTGTGGGTTATCCCTGCTGTGGTAGCCCTCGGCCGGCCCAAATACCAGAGTCAATGTTTTTCTGCGTCGGCTTATGTCACTTGCTGGCTGACGTCAGGTTGTCAGTACTATAAAGGAAATCAGCCGATGCCATTGCATCAGTTTTTCTTGCCCTAACCAGTTAGAGGCCCAAGTAAATATAGTAAAGTGGTCCTGGTTGCTAAAAGCCACTGTTTTAAACTTGTGTCTCCCTAAAGAAAGAAGATACAAGGGGGAAGGAGGGTGGGAAACCAGGACTGCAAAACTGAATACATTTGAACATCTACATTTATGGTAAGTGTACACCAACTGAACTAAGTTCTTCATGTTTCACTGCTGCAGTCATTACCTGTGGGTGGATTCCCAAAGCTGAGGAGAGGGCTGGTAGGATTATTCAAAGACTTAGGAATGGGTCAGCATGCCCCGAAGAACTGCAGAGCCAAACCCTACCCTAGCCTTAGAAAATAAAGGTAGGTGGTAATGCTTGGTAAAGGTATGAACAGAAGTCCAGGTGGCAGCTTCCAGGATGTCCCTGGTGGGAACTCCTTTGAGGAATACTGTGGAAGTGGAGGCTGCCCTAGTGGAATGGGTTTGAATAGACTTGGGGGGGGGGGGGTTCCCATGCAAACTGTGGCAGAAATGGATACGGTGTGACATCCACTTGGAAACTGTTTGTTTGGAAATAGGCTTCCCCTCTGCCCCGGGGCAAAGCTGACAAGTAGTTGGTCCGTTTCCCTACAGGGTTTAGTATGGTCCAGATAATATCTGAGCTGTCTGTGCACGTCTAGTGAGTGCAGAATTCTTTCCCCCTTGTTTTGAGAGTTAGGAAAGGTGGTGGGTAGATGTAAGGCCTGGTTGAGAGTTACATTAGATACCACCTTGGGCATAAAGGAGGGAATTAGTCCTCAGGGAGACCCTGTCTGCATGGAAGATGAAGAAGGGCTCAATGGCCATCAGTGCCTGAAGTTCTGTAACCCTTCTGGCTGAGGTAACAGCTAGGAGAAAAGCAGTCTTCCAGGAGAGGTATCTTGGTTCTGCTGAAGCAGCAAGTTCCAAGGGTGATAAAGTTATGGTTTTCCAAAACATAATTCAGTTCCCAGGCTGCAGTGGGTGGCCCTCTGGGAGGTCTAATATTAGAAGCTCCTCTGAGGAATTGTTTAAATCGAGGATGGGAAAACAGGAGCTGTTCTGTATCAAAATGAGCTAAAATGTCTGAGCCATGGATTTTAATAGAGAAGGAGAGGCCACTGTTAAGTAGCTTCGCTAGGTAGACCAGGATAAGAGGGATGGAAGGTTGAGAGACCTTGCCCCCTCTGGACTGGCTCCAGGAGCAGAATCTTCCATTTTCCTGCATAAGAATTTTTGGTGCTGGGCCTTCTGGCCTATATGATAATGTCTAGGACCAGTTTGCTTAACAGTGGCCTCTTGTTTGCTTTTAGAGTATTAGCCATGCTGATAGTTTGAGAGTCTGCAAGGCAGGGTGCAGCATCCCCCCCCCCCCCCCGAGTTGAGAGGCCTGAGATCAGGGGAAGCTGCCTGGGAGACTGAGGTCAGGCTGCACAGTAAGGGGTACCAATGTTGTTTGGGCCAATCTGGAGCAATAAGGATGGCCTTTGATCTCTCCTCTCTTATTTTGATCAGTACCCTGGGTATAAGAGGCAGAGGAGAGAATGTGTACATAAAGAGGGTGTTCCAGGGGAAGGTCAAGGCATCCATCTTCCACTCAGGTGGTGATACTCCCTGGTACAGATGGTTGAGATGTGAAGCAAAGAGATTCACCTCCGGAGTCCCCCATGCCTGAATGATTTGTAAAAAGATTTTTATGTGGAGCTGCCATTTGTGGGGGTTCAGTAAGTTTATGCTTAAGTGGTCTGCCAGGGTGTTGTTGATCCCTGGTAGGTACTGTGTTACCAGGTGTAGTCCCATGGAACACGCTGCCAGCCAGAGGTTCATGGCTAGCCTGCACAGAGGGTAAGACTGGGTCCCTCCCTGTTTTTTGATGTACCACATTATTGTGTTGTCTGTTTTGATAAGGAGAACCCCTGGCTTGAGATGGGGTTTGAAGGATGTCAGAGCCTTTTGTACTGCCATCATTTCCTTCTGGTTGATTTTTAAGGGCAGATGGTGGGCATCCGAAAGACCATGGGTGCACCTGGCTTCTAGGTGAGCGCCCCAAGCTATGTCTGAGGCCTCAGTGGTAATGGCCTGCCAGGATCGGTGGAGGGTGAAGGGAAGACCCTCGTCCTGGGTACAGGCCCCTTCCCACCAGAGAATCTCTGCCCTTATATGGGGGATCAGAGATATGGAGGTCTCTAGAGGTCGAGTGTGCTGACACCAAAGGTTCTTTAGGTACCACTGAAGTTTTCTCATGTGAAGCCTGGCCAAAGGAATTAGGATGCAAAATGCCATGTACCCCAAGGCTTGCAGGAACTTCCTTTCAATGAGGTGACTTCTGGAAGCCAGCTGGGTAAAACAGAGAGGCAGGCAGCTCTGTTTTTCAACTCAAAACAAGCGGTCCTTATCCAAGGGTGCAGCAAGTAATTTAGATTTGACATGACCATGGAGAGGTTATTCCTTCAACTATGCATGTCTCCTTATGATAGATCCTGACACTGCTGCCCTGCTTGAGGCTTCTAGGGCGTCATATCCATAGTGTAATGAGTGTTTAGCCACTTGACAAGTAGAAGGCAGTAAATCTGCTAACTCTTTCGAATAGGCACAGTCAGGAAAGGTTGAAATCTTTTGTTTTAATAGTTCTAAAGTGTGTTGTTGATATTTTAACATGTGGAATTGACAGCTGAGTGCTATTATAGCTAAGATTGCAGAGGTGTATACGTTTTTACCCCATCTGTCCAGAGCTCTGAAGTCCTTGTCAGAAGGAGGAGGAGGATTTTTTTGTAGAACTAGCTTTAGCTCCTTTTGGTCCCGGTGTAATGACCTCCGGGTCTGCAGCAGGATATCTGTACAGGTATTTCTGAGAATCTAGTACTCTAATACCGGTCAGGTTTTCTGCGAGCAGATGGGGGGGGGCATCAGGAGTTAAACTGGATTCCTGGAAGACATCATCAACCACCTCTAAGATAGGGGGGGTGGGCAAGGGTCTGTGCTGCGGTAGGTCTAGAAACTCTCTTAGACTTTTCTTAGACTGAGGTAACTCCTGGGATTCCCAGTGGAAAAGTTCCCTGAGGGTGTGTGTGAAGGGTTTCTCCAAAGGAAAGAGCTTCTGGTGGGGAGGCAGAAAGAATGGATTCCTCTGCATCTGAATCCTCATAAGCAGTAAGAGGAGGTTGTTCCTCTTCAAAATCTGAATAATCAGACTTCACAGAATCCTGTTCTGTCAGTATTTCAGGGAAAGGGTCCCTCATAAGCAGTAAGAGGAGGTTGTTCCTCTTCAAAATCTGAATAATCAGACTTCACAGAATCCTGTTCTGTCAGTATTTCAGGGAAAGGGTCCCTTTTCCTTTTAGAAGTTGCAACTTGACTACCCCTGATAAGGTTGAGAAGATCCACCTCCATTTTAAGCATCCGAACTTGGGGTGGAGGAGCTGGGGTAAAATGGTGGCTAGAGGTAGTTTTCCTAGGAGTGGCCTTACCTCTAGGCCCAAGAGTATCCATCGGTCTGAGAGAAATGGTAGTTGGAGGAGAAGACGTTGTTTTTTGTCTAGATTCAGTAGTGCGAAAAAACTTCCTCGGAAGCCGGTGCCTGCATAGCGGCTCCAAACCCAACCAAGCCAGAAACAACCAAAGGCTTAGAAGACTAAGAAGATTTCTGTGGCATACCAGACTTCGAAAGAGTCTCAGTAGAGGCCTGCGAAGGTACTGAATCGGGCATAAGTGGCTGTGAAGGCACCTCACTGAATTCCGAGAACTGACAACCTGCTTAGGGGTAGAGCTGTCAGAAGGCTTAGCCTTGTGTAGTCTGTGTCTGTCTTTATCCTTATGTTTTTTCGGAATGTCTACAGATTATTTGTTGATGGACGCCATTTTGGAATGTTAAGATGGAAGACGCAAATACCTGGCTACAAAAAGAGCTCTACGACGAATGGTTCCATATTAAAGAGGGCACAGAACCGGCAACGGGATGTTGTGATCTGGGGCCTAAACAAGTGATGCAGTAAGAATGGAAGTCTCGGTGTGGTATTTGCTTTCAACAGGCGAGACAGTTAACTTTTTCAGACACTGATTAGTGCAAAAAAAAAAAAGGATCCCCAATGGGGTACTTAGCTTTAGACGGTTTCAGCTGTAATTCGGAACTATGGTAGCGACCGACCTGCACACTTGCAAACTGCTTCTGCTACAGGCTCCATGGCAAGAAAGACTGATGTAATGGCATAGGCTGACTTCTTTATAGCACTGACGACCTGACATCAGCCAGCAAGTGACAGCAGGCGATGCAGAAAAACATTGACTGGTACTCAGGCCGGCCGAGGGCTACCACAGCAGGGATAACCCACAGATGATGACTGCAACAGTGAAACATGAAGAACATGTGAGTGTCTGCATCAGTAACCTTTGTGCCCTCGTGGATGGCCAGTTTAGGCATAGCCATTAGGAGACATGACTGGATGCAGTTATGGTATTTTGTGGAGCCCATCAAGGTGTCAATCATCAACGCTCCTTTTGATGCATCTTCTTTGGTTTGGGCCAACAGTTAGAGAAACCCTCCTGCAGTGAGAAAGCTATAAAGACCTTGTCTGCATTGGGAATATGCTTTTCTACCCTGCAGAGATGCTTTGCTAGGAATCAAAGTAGTGGTAAAAAGTTGTGGTTCTAGAAATCTCAAGGACCTTTCCAAGAATCACACAGATTCTTCCTCCAGAAACAAAGGGGAGAATAGCTGCAACAGACACCCATGCAGCAGAGGGGATCTACAGAGTCAAGGGTCTCAAGATTCCATCTCAGACAGATCCTTTCAGTGCTCTTGGAAGGTTGCCCAACTGTCCCTCTCTGGAGCCAGGTGAGGGGCACTTGTCCTTGCAGCTAAAAGCCTGGATAGCCATCATAAAAGATTCTTGGGGTGTAAAGGATCATATCCCGATGATACCTTCATTCGCTTTTTTACATCTTCCCTAAAGAAAAGAAAATGTCTCACTGATGTGCCACCCAATCAACGGGAGTTAGCAGCTTTAGAGACTAAAAAGCTGTTGGACAAGAGTCATCCAAGAGGTCCTCCAGACCACAGAGGTCAGGAATTTCCTTAAGGTTCTTTTTAGTGCCAAAGAAAACAGGGGACCTGAGACTCATTTTGGATCTCATGTTTTCTGAACCAATCCGTAAAGAATTCCAAATTCTGGATGGTCACGGTTCAGTCCATTTTGTCTCTCCTTCAGGATGATGACTGGATGTGCCCTTGTGCCCTTATCGATCTTCAAAGCATGTGCTATCACATCAAAATGAACCAGCGCTGTTAAAAATACCTAAGCTTCCGGCGGGCAGCCAGTCATTAGTCCACAGCCCTACTCTTCAGTCTCACCACAGCCTCAAGGGTGTTCACCAAAACAGATAGCATTGGTAGCAGCTCATCTCAAACTGCTCGGATTGAGAGTGTTTCCTTAGTTAGACGACTTGCTCCTTATGACAATAACCAGGCATCTTCTGCAAACAGCCAGGGATTACTTACTCCAATTATCCCACTCTCTGGGAATTACTGTCAATCTGAACAAGTCTGGCTCGTTCAGCCGGGGCTCTCAATAATAATCTGTCTAAGCAACAGAGACCTCCAAAGCAGAAAAACAAGCAACCTCCACCCCCCAACACAACCCAAATGACACACAACCCACAGACTAGGTGTGCCACTCAACCACAGCCAATAAGGCAAAACAATGTACCCAACACACTAGTCATAGGTGACACTACAGTCAGGCACACTGATGTCCCACTCACCAGGCTAAACAAGGAGAAGGTTACTGTCACAGCTGCCTGTCGGGTGCCAGGCTCCGCAACATAACCCACGCACTCCGGTCACTCCACAAGTACAAATATGATTCTGTCATTGTCCATGTTGGTGTGAATGACCTGAGATGTACCTCCCTGGACTACATGAAGAGAGACATGGAAGAGCTCGCCGATCTTGTAGCCCAGGCAGGTATGACCTTAGCCCTGAGTAGCATTCTGCCATTGCCCAGAATGATACCGCAGTACAAGGACAAAATGTTTGACTTCAACAATCGGTTAAGCTTCTGGTGTCATTCTAAGGGGATCCAGTATCTGTCTGCTTGGGATGACATGGTCGACAGACCACGATGCTTTGCCACAGATGGCCTGCACCTGTCGCTCTTGGGATTCCGGATACTGGTGAAGGCTCTTCCTGCCCCTATAGTGCCTTTTGTAAGTGAGGTTCAAATAAATTCACCACTGTAACAGGCAAGCAAAAAAGTACAGTTTTGTACCTACCATAAATGTAGATGTCCGATAGGTATGCATCTGCAGTCATAACATATGGGTTGTCCTGCCTCAGGCAGCCCTTCGGTCGGCCGGATTCCAAAGTCTGGGTCTGGCCTCGGCTGATGTCGCACTTTCCCCGTCAGAGCATCTGGGGTATAAAAGCATCAGCCGACGCCATTTTCCTCAGTTTTTCTTGCCCCAGATGCCAGGTGCCCTCTAGGAAGGCTAAATTTGGATAAATGCTGAAAAGTTCCAAACATTTGCAAATTATATACATGTATAAACAAATACACCATAATAGATTCCCCCAGCTAGCTGACAGAGGGGTATGCACCCTAGGAATACCACAGAGGGGAAGGAGGGTGGGTAATCCTGACTGCAGATGCATACCTATTGGACATCTACATTTATGGTAGGTACAAAACTGTACTATGTCCTTCAAGGATGCATCTGCAGTCATAACATATGGGTAGAATACCATAGCCAAACTGGGGGAGGAGGTACTAAGAGAAGGATGGTGTAGTTAAGATCCCCTGCAGTACTGCAGTTGCAAACCCTGCTCGGGATCTGGAGTATAAAGGTAGATTGTAATTCTTGGCAAATGTATGCACGGAGCTCCAAGTAGCAGCTTCTAAAATGTCCTTGGTAGCCACCCCTCGTAGGAAAGCTGTAGTGGTGGCTGTGGCCCTTGTGGAGTGAGGCCTGATATTTTCAGGAACTGTCTTTCCATGAAAGGAGTAGCAAAAGCGAATGCAATTTCCTATCCATTTTGAAATTGTCTGTTTGGAAATTGCTCTTCCTTGCACCCCAGTTGCATATGCTACAAAAAGTTGGTCAGTTTTTCTGCTAGTTTTCGTTCTGTCCAAATAATAGCGCAGTTGTCTGTGTATATCCAAGGTGTGCAAAAGTTTTTCCCCTTTGTTCTGTGGGTTAGGGAAGAACGTACGCAAGTGAATAGCTTGGTTCAAGGATACCCTAGATACCACCTTTGGCATGAAAGTAGGATTGGTTCTTAGTGACACTCTATCCTGGTGAAAAATAAGAAAAGGCTGCACTGCCATTAATGCCTGTACCTCAGATACTCTTCTTGCTGAAGTGATTGCCAGAAGGAAAGCAGTTTTCCAAGATAAAAACTGTAAGTCTGCTGATGCTGCTGGTTCAAAAGGAGGTAGTGTCAGTTTTTCCAGCACAAAATTGAGATCCCACGCAGGTAGAGGGGGTCTTCTTGGAGGTTTAACATTTTTGATCCCTCTCAAAAATTGCCTGAGAAGAGGGTGTGAGAAGATAGGTGGATCCATATTGTATTCTGCTGAAATTGCTGAAGCATGAATCTTAATGGAAAAATAAGACAGGCCATTGTGGAACAATTCTGCTAAGTATTCTAGGATGTGTGCTAAGTTTGCCACTGTGACATCTGTGCCCTCTGATGTGCTCCAAATGAGAAATCTCTTCCATTTAGCTGAGTATGTCTTTCTTGTGGAAGGTCTGCGAGCCTCCAGGATAATGTCCTTCACCCTCTGAGATAAAACAGTTTGGTTGGGTTTTAAGGAATTTTCCAGGCAGTTAGCTGCAATGTTTTCAAGTTGGGATGCAGGGTCTTGAAATTGTTCTGCGTTAGAAGAAGAGGCCATAGGGGTAGAGGCCATGAATTTGCCTGAGACATGCTTCTCAATAGTGGGTACCAGTGTTGTCTTGGCCAGTCCGGAGCTATTAGTATCACTTTTGGCTGTTCCTCCCTGATCTTCAGTAGAACCTTGTACATCAATGGGATAGGTGGAAAGGCATATACTGTTAGGGCATTCCAGCTGAAAGAGAGAGAGTCCACCGTCCAGGCTTGTGGGTGGTATGTCCTTGAGAAGAATTTCTTCCGTTGGTGGTTGAGTGGGGAGGCAAACAGATCTATCTCTGGCATTCCCCATGTCTTTGTTATGAGTTTGAAGATGTCTGGATGCAGCATCCATTCGTGTGCATCCATGGTAGTTCTGCTTAAGCTGTCTGCTAGTGTATTTTCTTTCCCTGGTACGAATTTGGCCTGCAGCTGGATATTGAGATTCAGGCATAGGTTCCACAGATTCATAGCCATCCGGCATAGAGGGTAGGAATGTGCGCCTCCCTGTTTGTTTATGTACCACATGACCGTGGTGTTGTCTGTTCTTATTAACAGATGTCCTTGCTGGAGGAAGGGTCTGAATGCCTCGATTGCATGCCACACTGCCAGCATTTCCTTTTGGTTTATGTGCATGCTTAGCTGTCCTTGAGGCCATAGGCCTTGGATACGTTTGTCCTCCATGTGTGCTCCCCATCCTCGGTCTGAGACGTCCGTGGTGATGGTCTGCCTTGTTTTTGGTTTGTTGAAAGGCAACCCTCTGTTGGACTGGCAGGCCTGAGCCCACCACAGGAATTCCTTTTGAAGGCATGGAATGATTGGTATCATGGTTTCTAGACTGTGACTGTGTTGAGACCATACATTCTTTAGGTACCATTGTAATTTCCTCATATGCAACCTGGCATGTGGAATTAAAATTATGCAGGATGCCATGTAACCCAGGGCCTGCAGGACTTTCCTTGCAGTAAGCTGAGTTTGTCTTGTCAGAATCATGAAGTAATCTGGAAGTTGTTTTGTTTTTCTTCTGTGAGAAAAGCCATCTGGGTGATTGTGTCCAGATCCGCACCCAAAAGGTTATCCTTTGGGATGGTACTAGTCTTGACTTTTGGATGTTGACTGTGTATCCCAAGGTCTGTAGCAGGTGTATGGCATAGGCCAAGTCCTTTAACAATTTTTTCTTGTTGTCCGCTTGTATTAGGCAGTCGTCCAGGTATGGATAAATTTGAATTCCCTGAAGTCTGCAATGTGCAATTACTGATGCCAGGCATTTCGTGAATACTCTGGGCGCAGTAGATAAGCCAAAGGGCAATGCTGAGAATTGATAATGCTCTGATCCTGCAAGAAATCTGAGGTGTCTTCTGCAATCTGGTCGGATAGGGACGTGCAGGTATGCCTCCTTGAGATCTAGAGTCACCAGCCAAGACTCCTTGCCCAACATGGGAAGAAGTTGCTGTAGGGTCAGCATTTTGAATTTTGGCACAATGAGGTAAGTGTTCAGTGCGGACAGGTCGAGAATAGGCCTCCATTGGTTTTCTTTTCTTGGTACAAGGAATAGTCTGGAGTAAAATCCTTGGCCTTGTTCTGTACATGGTACCCTTTCTATAGCTTTCATCTGAAGTAAATTGCTGATTTGTCTTAAAGCCTCTGCCTTCTGGTGTGGTGGAAGGTTTGGCATTCCGCTTCTTTTTGGCAAAGTGTGGAAGTGAAACCTGTATCCTTTGTCTATTATTTGCAATGTCCATGTATCCTTTGTAATGCAATGCCAGTTTTTTGAGAATAAAGCCAGCTTTCCGCCCAAGGGTGCTTCCAGTTGATCCCTGGTAGGTGGAATCAGAGTCAAGTCATTGGTTCTGTCCTGTAGTAGTGGTTGTAGTTGTAGCTGTTGCACTACTCCTCTGGTTGGCAGGCTGCCACTGACGGCCTCTGTAGGGGCCCTTTGATTGACCTCTGCCTCTAGGGTGCCTGTTCCTGCCTCTCTGTGCTCTGGAGGAGTCTGGAAAGGACCAATTCTTTGTAGGCCAGTTTCTGCTGAACCTCGGAGGTTGAACTTGCAGGAAATCTTTAACTGTTTGCACAGATTTTGCTTTTTCTTCAACCTTCTTTAGAATCTCCTGTGCAGGGGAGCTAAATAAATTTTGTTTCTCCATTGGAGCATCGAGGAGTTTAGCCTTGACATAGTCTGGCAAAGATTGCTCCTTCAGCCAGGCATGCCTACGAATTACTGCCCCAGTCATAGCTGATCTAAATGAAGCCTCCAGTGCATCATAGCCACATTTTAAAAATGATTACTAACCTGTTGTGAGCTGTGTACCAAATCCTGTAGGGATTTACGGTCTAAGGGTTCAGGAGAAGAAAGTTTCTTATTCAGCTGATCTAACAAAAATTCTTGGTACTGTATCATATGGAATTGACAGTTTAATGCCCTGGCAGAAAGAGTAGCAGATGTATAAACCTTTTTTCCCCATCTCTCTAATGCTCTAGACTCTCTTTCAGAGGGTAGGGGATTTTTGGCAGTAGCGGCTGCAACCCCTTTAGGGCCCTGAGAAATAGTTTCTGGGTCTGCAGCATGGGCTTTATACAGGTGGAAGTGAGAATCCGGGACCCTGTAATATCTGTCAGGTTTGGCAGGGGCCGGAGGAAGAGAATCAGGTGCTGTACTGACATCATTGTACACATCATCAATTACATTTAGAACAGGAGGTATAGCTAAGGGCCTATGCTGGGGCAAATGCAAAAAGGTCCTTAATCTTTTTCTAGAATCAGAGAAATCCTGACCTTGCCCTTGAAAGTGCTCTTTCATGGAGTGTAAAGTCTCTCCAAAGGAAAAATCTTCAGGAGGGGAGGCCGAAGGAATAGATTCCTCTGCATCTGAATCCTCATAAGGAGAGTAGGCCCCTTCCTGGTGGTCTGACAAATCAGATCCATCCGTGGAGCAATCTGAGGAGTGAGGTTCAGAGGGATCAGTCCTGGGCCTTTTGTCTGGAGGAGGTTGGGAGGCCCTGTCTGGGTGAGGTTGGGGACCCCTAATTAAGGAGATAAGGTCCTCAGCAAAACTGAGGATCTGTGAACTAGAGGAAGGCCTCTGGGATGTAGATTTGGCAGGCAAAGCTTTTGAAAGTTTGGCAGCTTTAGCCCTGGAGAAGGCCTTAATAGACATAGAAGCTGGGGGCCTAGCTGCCCCACGTGCAGGGGTAGAAATGTCCAAAGGTATGGTGTCGGACAATTCCTGAACACTAGCTACGGTAGGGAGTTCTGAAGCAGACTCAGCCGGGGCCTCTCTGGCCTCGGTGGTCGGAAGTATGGTTTCGGTAGTAGGAATCGCCGTGGACTCTGTTTCAGCCGAAACTGAGACACTCGCGGTAGGCCTAGCCGTGGTTTCAGCCGAAACCGCGGGCCGCGAGTGTCGGTCCTTTTCCTTGCGTTTTTTGACCATATGTGAAATCGGAGTCTCCGACGGCATTTTATAAGCAAAAGCGGTTCCAAAAAATTCCTCTGCAAACTCCGACCGACGTCTAAGAGTCCGTCGGTTGAAGGAGGCACAGGCTAAACAAGCTGATACGTCGTGGTCTGGGCCTAAGCAAGGAAGGCAGTAAGAATGGAAATCCTTATGAGGTATTTGTTTCCCACAAGTTAAACAATTATTTACTTTGTCTGACATCGGCTGAGGCAAGAAAAGAGTCCCCAACGGGGTACTTAGCTTTTTCCGAAGTCTACGGTAGCTGAAATCTCTGGATCTGACCGACCGGCACTTGCGAACAGCTTCTGCTTCGGGCACCACGCGGCAAGAAAGACTGAGGAAAATGGCGTCGGCTGATGCTTTTATACCCCAGACGCTCTGACGTCGGGGAAAGTGCGACATCAGCAGAGGCCAGACCCAGACTTTGGAATCCGGCCGACCGAAGGGCTGCCTGAGGCAGGACAACCCATATGTTATGACTGCAGATGCATCCTTGAAGGACATCTGAGGGTAATACTACTCAGTGCTAGAAGTCTAAATCTCAAAATGCACTCACTTGAGGCACTCCTTAAAATGGAGAACATCAATATCTGTGCAGTGACTGACAGCTGGTTCAAGGCTCCAGAGAGCATCCCTGCACTACCAGGCTATAACTCATACCACACTTTTCAGCCATAAAACCTGGACCGAAACACCAAAGGCGGAGGTGTGTCCACATTCATTAAGGATATCCACACCTGCAGCCTAGTTGCTCAGCATAATGCATCAGAGGTTATCCAAGTACAACTAACTCTGGGCAAAACTGCAATCCAAATTGTAGCTTGCTACAGATCCCCCACCATTCCCCAGGATTCCCTCTCCTCTTTTCTTGATGTACTGGAAAATATTAGGATTCAACCAAACACCCTAATAATGGGTGACTGCAACTACCCCACCATTAAATGGGAAAACTACTAGTGTACCAACTCCTTAGCTCAATGCTTTCTGGAATTCATAAACTCCAATGCCCTGGATCAACTTAACCACACCCCCAACCAAGGGCAACAATATCCTAGACCTAGTCATTACCAACATGAGTGACCAGTGTTCCACACCTGAAGTCAACTCCTCGTTGGTCTGATCCGACCATAAGCTAATCACCCTTTGTATCCACATCCCGACCCCACCACCCATTAAGGACACCACGGAAAAAAAATTTCTCCAAAGCCAACTTCAAGCTTAAGACAGAAGTTGTGAACTTCATGACACCCATGCAGATGGACAATACAGTTACAACTGTTGAATCCTACACAAATGCACTCTATAAGCACTTACATGAGTGCAAGGATCGTGCTATCCCAAACAGAACCAAGACGCTATCCTCCAAAAAAAGGAAGCCAATCTGGTGGTCCCCTGGCATAAACAAACGGTACAACAGAAGGAAGAAACTGTTGCAAAACAAGAGTAAAATCCCATGAGTGGAGGAGCTCCCTGGTCTGCCTCAATAAGAAGCTGAGATCCCTTATAAAATCCTCCAAAGCAAGCTACGAAAACAAAATCAGTACTAATTCTAAGGACAACCACAAAGCATTCTATAGTTATGTCAAGAATCTCGATGGCAACAACCAGATATGCTCTGAGTTACAGCACAACGGCATGAAAATTACAGAATCAACTGATATTGCCAACATCCTGGTAGATAGGTTCAATGCTAACATTACCCCCCCCCCCCCCAAGGGTCCAGATCTATACAGAAGAATGCAGAGTCCTGTAATCACAACTACGCAGGTAAAAGCTGCACACTCTAAAGCCAAAAACACAGCATCCATGGGACCAGACAACATCCCAGGCTGCGTTTTACACGATCTTCAGAACAAACTGGCTCCCACTTAAGCACCATGTTCAATAACAGCCTCGCATCAGGCTTTGTGCCCACTGAATGGTGCACAGCAACAGTTATCCCACTCCACAAAGGGGGAGCCACCACTGTTCCCAGGAACTATCGACCTATTAGCCTGATGAGCCTGGTCTGCAAGGCCATGGAAAGTACAGTTGTGTATACTTACCATAAATGTAGATGTTCGAGTGTATTCACCGTTGCAGTCATTACATTTGGGTAATCTGCTGGCAGGTTGCCCTCAGTCGGCCTAATAAAGTCTTAGGTCCTGCGTCTGTTGCTGTCCCTTTTTCCATGACGTCAGGAGTATAAAACATGCAGCCGACGCCATTACATCAGTTTTTCTTGCCCCAGATGTCAGGTGCCCCCCGAATGGGGAGCAAATAAAATTAAAAACACAAAAATATACCTCCAACCAAAACCAAACACACCAAAAAGGCTTTTAAGCATAGTAAAAGAAAGTAGAGGTATAGTAAGAGAAAAACAGGGGGCTGGAGGGAGGGTAACCAGGACTGCAACAGTGAATACACTCAAACATCTACATTTATGGTAAGTGTACACAACGGTACTATATTCTTCGAGTTTCACTGTTGCAGTCATTACATTTGGGTAGATTCCCAAAGCTATGGCTGGGAGGATGGATTTATACAGCATTAGGACCAACTAAAAGGCCCTGCAAGACAGCAGTCACAAAGCCAGCTCTGGATTTAGAGAAAATTGGTAAGTGATGATGCTTGGTGAAAGTATGCACTGAACTCCAGGTAGCAGCTTTTAGAATATCCCTAGTAGGAACACCTCTGAGAAAGGCTGCAGAAGTAGATGCAGCCCTGGTGGAATGAGATCTGATCCCCCAGGGGATTGGTTTTCCATGGTGCTTATAGCAGAAATTAATGCAATGGCTTATCCATTTAGAAATGGTTTGTTTTGAAATAGCCTTCCCCTCTGCCCCAGCAGCAAATGCCACTAGCAATTGTTCAGATTTTCTTCTAAATTTAGTTCTGCCCAAATGGAATCTAAGTTGTCTGTGCACGTCCAAGGAATTCAGAATCTGTTCCCCTTTGTTCTGTGGATTGGGGTAGAAGGTTGGCAAATGAATGGATTGGTTAAGGGCCACACTGGAAACCACCTTGGGCAGGAAGGATGGGTTGGTCCTCAGAGATACCCTGTCCGCATGAAAGATGATGAAAGGCTCCACTGTCATAAGGGCCTGTAATTCAGATATCCTTCTAGCTGAAGTGACTGCTAATGGGAAGGCTGTTTTCCAAGAAAGAAAATTTAAGTCTGCAGTAGCAGCTGGCTCGAAAGGAGGCAAAGTGAGCTTTTCTAAAACAAAGTTAAAGTCCCAGGCAGGGGTAGGAGCTCTCCTGGGTGGTGTCAGGTTCTTTGCCCCTCTGAGATACTGCTTGAGCAGGGGATGAGAAAAGAGGGGTGGGTTCTGTGTTATAGTGAGCTGAAATAGCTGAAGCGTGGATTTTAATAGAGGAAAAAGACAGGCCCTTGTGAAGCATCTCAGTTAAGTATTGCAAAATCTGAGGTAAACTGGGCGCTGCTGTGCTCATCCCTAAAGATTGGTTCCAGGCACATAATATTTTCCATTTGTCAGCATAAGATTTTCTAGTACTAGGTCCTCTCGCCTCCAAGATGACATCCATCACAGGTTTGCTGAGGGATGCTAAGGGTGAATTTAAGTGATTAGCCAAACTGCAAGGTTCAATGTTGGGAGCTGAGGGTGCAGAATTGGGTTCTCCTGCTGAGACAGCAAGGAAGGTGTCGGACAGTTGCCATGGAGATATTTGTTACACACTGCGCAGGAGTGGGTACCAGTGTTAGCGAGGCCAGTCTGGAGCAATTAAAAATCATTTTTGGTTTGTCCTGTTGGACTTTCAGCAGAACTTTGGAGAGCAGAGGCAGAGGGGGAAAGGCGTAGACAGATAAGTTTTTCCAACTGAAGAACAGAGCATCCACTTTCCAGGCTTTTTTGTAAGGAGTCCTTGTGCAAAATTTGTCCAACTGGTAGTTCTGGGAGGAGGCAAATAGATCTATGTCTGGGCTCCCCCATTTTTTTGTCAACATGTTGAAATTCCGTGGTTCCAGTTTCCACTCGTGTGGGTCCATGAGACTTCTGCTTAGTCCGTCTGCCAGTGTATTCAGTTTTCCTGGCAGGAATTGAGCTTGTAGTTGGACTTGGTAGCTCAAGGCTGTGTTCCACTATGCCATGGCTAGTCAGCAGAGGGGGTAGGAATGTGTACCCCCCTGCTTATGTACCACATAACCATGGTGTTGTCCGTCTTTACCATTAGTTGACTTGGATGAATGTAGCCCTTGAAGGCTGTCAGAGCATTCTGTACAGCTAACATTTCTTTTTGATTAATACGTAGGTGCATTTGATTTGGGTTCCATTTGCCCTGAATGCACTTCACTGCCAGGTGAGTCCCCCATGCATAGTCTGATGAGTCTGTAGTTAGGGTTTGGGAGGCAAGGAGTAGTGTGGATGGCAGTCCCTTGTTTTGGTGGCAGGCCTCTGCCCATCATAGGAACTCCAGGCATAGGCAAGGTATGACAGGAATCATTGTTTCCAGGCTGTGACAATGTTGATTCCACAGACTTAAGTACCACCGAAGTTTCCTCATATGAAGTCTTGCATATGGAATTAGAAGAATGCAAGAGGCCATGAACCCCAAGGCCTGCAGTATTTGTCTCGCAGATAGCAGGGTTTTTGTGGCCACTTGTTTGAAGTAAGTCACCAATTGAATTTGCTTTTCTGGCGTGAGAAAAGCCATCTGGGCAGTTGTATTCAAGCTTGCACCTAGGAATGTGATCTGTTTAGAGGGTACCAGTTGTGATTTCTTTTCGTTTATGGTGTACCCTAGACAAGTTAGAACCCTTTTTACAAACGCCAGGTGATTTAGAAGTATGGTCTGGTTTTCTGCCTGAATTAGACAATCGTCCAGGTATGGATATACTTGAATATTTCTTTGCCTGCAAAAAGCAATTACTGGAGCCAGGCACTTTGTGAATACCCTGGGTGCAGTAGACAAGCCAAAGGGCAGTGCAGAGAACTGATAATGCAAGTAGCCTGCTTTGAAGCATAGATATCTTCTGCAAGATTCCCTGATTGGGATATGCAGGTAAGCTTCTTTTAAATCTAGAGTTGCCAACCAGGCATCTTTGCCTAGCATAGAAAGTAACTGGTGAAGAGTCAGCGTCTTGAATTTTGGAATGTTCAGAAAGGTGTTTAGAGTAGACAGGTCCAGAACTGGATGCTATGATTTGTCTTTTCTGGGTACCAGAAAAAGCCTGGAATGCAAACCTTGTCCCTTTTCCTCTTCTGGTACCGGTTGAATAGCCCCCATGTTTAAGAGGGAAAGTACTTGTTTCTGAGCCTCTGCCTACTGATTTGGGGGCAGGTCTGGCCACCCGTGTGGTGTTGGCAAAGTGTGGAAATGAAATCTGTATCCCTGGGACACTACATTTAAAACCCATCTGTCCTGGGTTATGATTTCCCAGTTTTGTGCATGAAGAGCAATCTTTCCCCCCAAAGGTGTAGCTAAAAGTTAAGTGCTTGGTAATTTTAAAGGCAAGTCATTGAGACCGTTTACCATAGGGGGTGTCTTGTTATTTCCAGATTTGGAAGTGGAGGCCCCCCCCATTGCTTAGTTCTGAGAGTCCCTTGGGACTGAAACCTGGTGCTTTTGGTGTGTCTGGGTTTGGCTTGTGAGGATCTGAAAGGAGCTGGAAAGGACCAATGCTTAGTAGGCCAGTACCTACTAAATATTGGAGGTTGCACTTGTAAGAAATCTTTTACAGTTTGCATAGACTTAGCTTTATCTTCCATCTTTTTTAGAACTTCTTCAGCCTTATTACCAAACAGACGGTCCTGATTTAAAGGAGTATCCAACAATTTTGCTTTAACATGATCAAGCAGAAATTGCTCCTTAAGCCAAGCATGCCTTCTAAGTACAGACCCAGTAACAGCAGCCCTGCAAGAAGCCTCTAAAGAATCAAAACCAAACTGCAAAGCATGTTTTCCAACTTGTTCAGCAGAATGCAATAAATCCTGTAAATCTTTATTTTCCACACAGTCAGAAATCATTTTCTGTTAAAGCAGTCCAATAATATGCTGTTGATATTTTAACATATGAAATTGGCAGTTTAAAGCCGTGATTGCCAAGGCTGCAGAAGTATAAACCTTTTTACCCCATCTATCCTGCACCATGGAGTCTCTATCTGAAGGGGTAGGATTTTTAGCAGTAGAAGCCTTAATGGCCTTGGGCCCCTGAGAAATGGTTTCTGGATCCGCAACAGGATTTTTGAAACGGAACTTGTGAGACTCAGGAACCCTGTAGTATCTGTCAGGTTTACTAGGAGCCGGAGGACAGGGAATCAGGGGCCATACTGGATTCCGCAAACACATCAATAATGTCTAGCACAGGAGGTAGAGCCAAAGGCCTATGCTGAGGTAGAAGGAAATCCCTAAGCCTCTTTTTAGATTCAGAAAATTCTAGACTCTCTCAGTGGAAATGCTCCCTTTAAGGTATGTAAAGTTTCCCCAAAAGAAAAGTCCTCAGTGGGAGAAGCAGAGGGAATGGAATCCTCTGCATCAGAATCCTCATAAGTAGATATGGATAAATCCAGGTCATTGGAAGAATTAGAAGAAACAGAGTCCTGACCAGAGGATTCATAGTCAAACTCAGCCCTAGGCCTCTTAGAAGGGGGGGGGGGGTTGACTACCCCTGATTAGAGTAATAAGATCTTCAGCCATTTTGATCATTTGTTTTTTAGGCATAGGGGCCTGAACATATGGCCTGGGCATCAGTTTTTTAGACAGAGATTGAGATTTAGGCCTTAGAATAGAAGTTGGAGTCTGTTTAATATGCAAGTCTGCAGGCCTGAATACACCCTCAGAAGCCGGTGCCTGCACAGCGGCTCTGGACCCATCCAAGGTAGAGACATCTGCGGGTTCCATAGGTGAAGCATCTCGTGGCATACCGGACTCCGAATGGGTTTCAGCAGAGGCCTGCGAGTCAGAAGTAGCGAGTATCAGGGGCGCGAAAGCGTCAGAGTACTGGCGACTGGCTTAGGAGAAGCGTCATTGGCAGTTTTGGACCTCGACTGCCTGTCTTTTTCTTTGTGTTTTTTCAGAATTCCGGTAGTTGGATGGCTAACCGACATCATTTCTGGATAATTAAACCGAGAACCGAAATATTTAGAGGCAAAAATGTACCGATGAAGGATAGTGCGCTGATTAACTAAAGCACAACACCGACAGCAAGGTATGTCGTGGTCAGGGATTTGGCAAGGAATACAGTACAAATGAAAATCTTTATGAAGTATTTGCTTTCCACAAGTAATGCAGTTATTAACTTTTACTGACATCGGTAAGGAGCAAGAAAAAGTTTCCCCAATGGGGTACTTAGCTTTATGTTGAAGACATCGGTTCTGAAACTCGAAAATTTCAGGAGTCGGCCGACCGGCGCTTGCGAACTACTTCTGCTTCGGGCACCGCATGGCAAGAAAGACTGGTGTAATGGTGTCGTCTGCATGTTTTATACCACTGACGACCTGACGTCAAGGAAGAAGGGACAGCAACTGACGCAGGAACCAAGACTTTGTTAATCAGGCCGAAGGGCAACCTGCCAGCAGACTACCCAAATGTAATGTCTGCAACAGTGAAACACTAAGAACATTGTATCATCATGGAACTCAAACAAAGACATTGGTAACCTCCAAACTCTGGATCCCACCTAGTTCGGGTTTGTGAAAGGCAGATCATGCCTCCTGAACCTGATTGACTTCTTTGAGGCAGTCACCAAAGTCGAAGATGAGGGTAAGGTGGTTCACACAGCCTATCTTGACCTCGCCACGTCTTTCGAAACCATCCCCCATTCTGGAATTATAGCTAAACTCACTAAACTAGGTATAAATCCCTACGTCACAAGATGGATTGCTAGCTGGCTCATTGACAGAACCCACACTGTAAAAGTTGCAGACTCCAAATCTGACCTCAAAGCAGTGACAAGTGGAGTACCACAGGGTTCCGTCCTGGGACTTCTGTTTGGTATCTACTTCTCTGAAATACAGGCGAACACAGAAGGCCTCTGGCTAACTAAGTCCGCAGATGACTGCAAACTAGGAGCCATAGTCAAGTCCCCAAATTATGCGGACATCCTACAGAAGGGCCTCGCTGAGACAGATGCCTGGTGTCAAAGCCATGGCCTCAAGCTCAATCCCAAAAAGTGCAGTGTTACCCCCTTTGGTAAAAACTCTGTACCCATGAACTACCACATAGGCAGCAATCTGCTTAACACCGAATGTGTGATAAGAGACCTTGGGACCCAGGTGGACAGTAGTCTCTCCTTTGATAGTCACATTGCCACAGTAGTCAGGAAGTCCTTCTACGTGGCACACATCATAAAGGGGTTCTCTTCCAGGAAAAAAAGAGGTCATTGTTCCCCTCTACTCGGCACTCATTAGACCTATTATAGAGTACAATGCCCTGTTTAGAATGTACCTAACAAGACATCTGCAGCAGCTGGAAAGGCCACAGAAGTACCTCACAGAGGATTACTGGCCTCAAACAGATGCCCTACACTGACCACCTCAACAAACTTTTAGTTATGTACTCACCATAACTTCAGATGTTTGGGTCCATCTCGCCTACATTCTGACTGATGGGTTCGGAGCCGATCCCTCGGCTCCGACTCGGCACGCTTATGCCAAAGAGCGAAGTCTCTTATTGGCTGAGCTTATTATATCCCAGGATGCACCACTACCAGTCCCCCAGATCTAGTTTGTCCGCATACATGCACACATGCATACCCTGCTTATATAACCTCGTCAGATGAAACAAGATAAAACAGTAGAACTCAAAACCGTTCAATCTCTTCTGATCTCCAAGGCAGGGGGAAGGAGGGTGGGTATTAGGAATGTAGGCGAGATGGATCCCAAACATCTGAAGTTATGGTGAGTACATAACTAAAAGATGTTATGTGATCCTATCTCGCCTACATTCTGACTGATGGGACAGCGTCCCTAGCACCTGAATCCTGGGTGGCTCACTGGAAAACACTCCTGAGTACCGTGGAACCAAACGATGCTCGTCCTTTAGATGCCACATCCAATTTGTAGTGGGAAATGAAAGTGTGCGGATTGGACCAAGTAGCAGCACAGATTTCGATATAGCGAGCTTGGAATGAAAAGCTATAGAAGTAGCCATAGCTCTGGTAGAATGAGCTTTGATAGATGTTGTAAGTTGCTTATTCAAGAAGAATAAGCCTGAGTTATGCAATCTCTGATCCATTTTGAGATAGTAGCTTTTGTGATGGTTTGGCCCGTTTATTATCTGAGAAGGACACAAACAACTGGTCTGACTTACGAAGTTGCTGAGTCCTGTCTAAATAGAAGCGTAATTGCCTGTGAACATCCAATTTATGAAGAGTGTATTCTGCTTCATTGGAGAATTTTGGGAAGAAAACTGGTAGCTCTAGAGATTGTTGTAGGCAGAAACTAGAACAGATCTTTGGGACAAAGGATGGATTAGGCCTAAGTGATACTCTATCCTTGTGGAAAATCAAGTACGGTGGCTTAATAGACAGGGCTTGAAGCTCTGAAACTCTTCTTGCAGAAGTAATTGCAACTAAGAAGGCAGTTTTCCAAGACAGATATTTTAACTCGCATGTAGCAGCCGGTTCGAAGGGGAGATGTTAATGCGAAGCACCAAATCAAGATCCCACGGAGGTGCAGGATGAAAAACTGGGGGTCTTAATAGGCTCGCACCTTTAATGAAAGTTTTGCATAGTCTGCAGCTCATCAAAGGAGGATCCATGGATTCGTGGAATTTAGAGATAGCCGCTAGTTGGACTTTAATAGTTGAGACAGAAGATCCCTGATTAAACAGGGATGTTAAGAATTTCAAGACCTCTGGGACAGGAGCAGTGATAGGGTCTAAGCCCTTGAGTTGAGCCCAGATAGCAAACCTCTTCCACTTACTAAGGTACAATTTGTTAGTAGTGGGTTTGTGGGCCGAAGATAAAATGTGAACAACTTCCGGGTCTAGTTTGTGCCTTCTAACTAAAGTTGGAAGTGGAGGAGCCAAGCTGTCAAATTCAAAGATTGAAGGGACTGATGCCGATGTCCCGACTGATGGATTAACAAGTCCGGAATTAGGTCTAAAGTCCACGGATCGTCCACTGCATGCTTCTTCAGGTAGGGAAACCATACCTGACGAGGCCAGTATGGGGCAATCAGTATCATTGAAGACCCCAGTTGAGAAGCTTTTGAATAACTCTGGGAAGAAGCGGAATTGGAGGAAAGGCATAAAGTAGCCCTGTTGGCCAAGGTTGTGCTAGAGCATCCATGGCTGGTACTCCCTGATGTGGGATCAAGGAGAAGAACCTTTGGCACTTGGTGTTCAGTGGAGTTGCAAATAGGTGCAGCACGCGTCCCCATCTCCTGAAAACCTGAGCTGCTACTGTGTGGTTTAGAGACCACTCGTGAGGAGAGAGAATTGTCCTGCTCAATTTGTCTGCCAATATATTTGACTTTCCGGGATGTGGGTCGCTACCAAGAAGCGGTTGGTAGCTACAGCCCATTCCCACACTCTCATGGCCTCTCTGCAAAGGGGGTAAGATCTGGTCCCTCCTTGTTTGTTCAGATACCAGACCACCGACATGTTGTCTGTGTGGATGGCGATGATGCCCTGAGGAAGAAACTTGTGTAAGGCTTGTAGGGATAGAAGTACAGCCCTCATCTCCAACACGTTGATGTGGAGAAGAGCTTCTGGAAGCCAGGCGCCCTGAACTAGCCTGCCCAGACAATGCCCCCCACCCTATCTGGGAGGCATCTGTCGTCAGGGTAACCACTGGAGAGGGAGAACAAAGGGTTTTCCTTGATCCAAATTGGATGTCTGAAGCCACCAGCGAAGGTCCCTTTGCATATTTCCGTAATCATGATGTGATGATTGAGGGCAAGATCCTGAAAGGACCATTGCGTTGACAAGAGCCACTGAAGAATCCTCATGTGTAATCTTGCCAGAGGAACTAAAAGAACCGTGGCAGACATTGAGCCTAAAACTTGAAGAACCATCCTGGCTGGGGCTTTGTATCTCGAGATCAGAGCTTGAACTTGGCCCTGTAAAGTTTGGATCCTTTCGGCAGGAAGAAAGACGCATCAATCTTGAGTCTATCTCTGCTCCTATAAACTTTATGCGTTGAGAGGGCAGCAAGACAGACTTTGACCAATTGAATGTAATCCCAGGGAAATACCCAGGAGATGGTGGCTTTGAGGTTGTCCATTAGTAGATGCCTGGTGGTGGCAGTCAGGAGCCAGTCGTCGAGATAGGGAAACACTTGGAATCCAAGACTTCTCAGGTGAGCCGTCACTACTGCCAAACACTTGGTGAACACCCTGGGGGCTGTGGTGAGACCAAAGGGCAGAGCGCAAGATTGGTAATGAGTGAGTCCCAGGCTGAGGCGCAGGTACCTGCTGGGCGCCTGATGTATCGGTATGTGATAATAGGCGTCCTTGAGGTCTATGGAGCACATCCAAACATCCTTCTCCAACAATGGGAGAATGGATTGTAACGTGACCATTGAATTTGGATTTCGTGACGGATTGGTTCAGTCTGCTGAGATCTAATATTGGTCTCAGGTCCCCTGTCTTTTGGCACTAAAAGAACCTGGAGTAATTTCCTGATCCGATCTGGTCTGTGGGGACGGTTGGATGACTCCTTTTCTAGCAGCTTTAAAGCTTCTGCGGCTGCCATTTCCCTTTGACTGGGTGGAGGGTCCGGGATTCTTTTGGACGGTGGGGGAGTATGTGAATGGGATGGTGTAACCTCCGGCAATGATCCGAAGCACCCATCTGTCCTGAGTGATTGACTCCCAGGCTTTTAGGTGCTTGGCAACGACACCCGACTGGCTCGAGCAGCACAGCCGGGCAATCCCTCATGACGTGTGGGAGGCTGAAGAGCCACGAAAGGACTCATGGTCTCCAGAATTGCGGGGCCCTCTGCCGCCTCTGGGACGGCGTCTCCCTGAAAAATTTCCCCGTCCTCTGCCTCTGGAAGGGGAATCTTCCAGCTGTTGGGAGAAAAACTTGCGAGATTTGCGGAACCACATTTTCCCACCTCCTTTAGCCTTGGGGTAAGGCCGAAAGGGAGTGGAATAACGGGCACCTACGGCAGATAAAGTTTTTCCCTCTTGCTCACAGCGGGTAAGGGTGTCTTTAACCTTGGGTCCAAACAATGAGGACCCATCAAAGGGAGCGTCGTGAAGGAAGACTTGAAGGCCTCCAGAACTGACAAGCGGAGCCAGGCTTGTCTCCGTAGAGCCACGCCTGTGCCTGCCGCTCTACCGCCCCTTGCCGCATAGGAAATGAGCCTCATGGACGAGTTAGAAATTGACGTAAGGATAGCCAACTGAGAGCTAACCGACTGGGCTAGCTGCTCAGGTAGGTTACCAGAGGAATCTGACAACTCCTTGACCAGATCCCTCTGAAGCCTGGTAAAATGTGCCAAATAATTCAGAGACCTTAAAGTAAAGGCCGCTGAAGTCAGGGTGCGCTTCCGTACCTGTCCATACTCCTAGACTCCTTATTAGGAGGATGGACAGGCGTTGAAGCCTCTGCCACGTCCTGTTGTGTAGCAGATGCCACCACCATGGCATCTACAGCCACGCCTTTAGTGAGGAACTCCTTCTCGGGGAGCAGACAAGAATTTATTTGGACGAGAAGGGACTGGTTCCACGGTATCTGGATGTTCCCACGCCCTTGACAAACCAAATCCAGAAGCTCGTCAAAGGGCGGAGACACCCAGGAGGCGGAGGGCTGAGCCCCAAAGGCCTTGAGGAGCACTGACTCGTCAGCAGAGGGGTTTGGATATCCAGCCTCGTTGTTTGAGGATCTCTAAGATGTCTGCAAATGAGACATCATCCGAGGGCGACTTGGGACCCCTCTGCATCATCCAGATCAGTGTCTGATGTAATAGACTCGGGGAGTCCACGTGCTTCCTCTTGCACGATCTCTTCCTTGGGGTTCCTCCGAAGACAACTCGAAGAACCCTCAGGAGGAGGGAACCCCACTGGGGTAACCTCAGGCCCGGGGCTCCGCTGACTACGGACAGGGAACTGCCAAAGACCCAGTCTCCACGCCCAGGGAAGGTGCCGGTAAAGCCGGAGAGATGGCGAAGAGGACTTGGCCAAGGCACTCCTCATGGCTCTGAAAGCGGACCCCAGAATCCTGGGAGTGTCCGGTCCCCGAGCCGTGATAGCCGACGGAAGTCCCGCAGCGAAGCACCGAGGGAGGCTCGGAACCAAAGCATAGGTCCCAAACATCACCCCGGGTCCAGCCGAAGAAGTCAGCGTACCAAACTCGGACCCGAAGGCCGGGTTGGAGTAAGGGTCGGAGCCGACCCTGAGATCTCCACCGGCTCCAACAGCACCTGCTCCCGGAGCCGAAGCAGTCGGAGGAGGAATGGCAATGGGGTGGACCAAGGTCATCGGCTCCGAAGCCAACTGGGTCGGAACCGAAACAAATTTTTGGAAGACTGGAGACTGGAACAGTCTTTGGAGCACCCTGTCTATATCAGAATCTGACATCCTCAAGACCGAGAGGAAACAGAGCGGGTTCGAGGCGGCCTCTCCAACGGCCCCAAAGGGCTAGGGGACGGGCTCAGAGGCGACTGGATGAGTATCGGCGCCGAGGGAATACACATACCAGATTCCATCGGTGCGAGGTGGGCTTGGCCGAGGAGGAAGTGTCTGGCGGGCAACCTTTGTCGGCTCCGAGAGCAGTGGAGCCGAAGGTGACCCGCCTCGATGCCCCAGCCATCGGCTCCGAAGCCAGAGGAGTCGATACTGGTGGCATCGAGGCAGACCGTTCCGACCTCGGCTCCGAAGTCCTTGGAGCCGAAGGAGAGGCCTGCCTATGTTTCTTAGCGGTCGGATCCGGCGGACTGGTCGGAACCGGCCCTTTCTTTGGCGGAGAAGGAGAGGATGCCAAAGCTTCTTGAAAGAAGGTTTAATTAATCCCTTAAGAATTAATTTATTTTTCCTCTCCTGGAGGACCCTTGAGGAAAAAGCGTGACATACGCTACATGATTCCTGTAAATGTTTTGCCCTAAGCAATACACACAGAGCAGTGATCGTCCGTGATGGACATTTTGAAACTACATTTTAAACATTTTTTAAAGCCCGAAGGCCTAGGATTCTGAGACATTATGGGGGGAATTTCAGTAATCTGACTGGAAGAAATACAATTACTGCCCTAAGTATAGGCTTACAGTTATCACTTTCGCAAATGACAGGGGACTTTGAAACCCTGTAAGAACAAACAGCTACCAAAACTTTAAAGCCTTTTACTATATATAAAATATAGAAGGGTTGAATAACCGAAGGCCCTAGATGAAAGGGGCCTACCAAACACAACCCAGTCACAGAACAAAAGATCACAAGGAACTCCAACCAACCACACAACAATGTAAGAATAGCTGTTAAAACAGCTTTTTTTGAAAGAAAACAGCAAAACTGACAGAAAAGTTAGTCAAAAAATAACTACTCAGCTCAGCCAGCTCGAGACCACGTCTTCGCAGGTTAGCGGCAAACGAGATCTGGGGGACTGGTAGTGGTGCATCCTGGGATATAATAAGCTCAGCCAA
Organism: Protopterus annectens; assembly: GCF_019279795.1. NCBI lineage: Eukaryota > Metazoa > Chordata > Ceratodontiformes > Protopteridae > Protopterus > Protopterus annectens. The sequence continues at coordinate 1,157,428,068 of NC_056737.1, forward strand.
TAAGAGACTTCGCTCTTTGGCATAAGCGTGCCGAGTTGGAGCCGAGGGATCGGCTCCGAACCCATCAGTCAGAATGTAGGCGAGATAGGATCACATAACATCTCCAGCTTTACTCCGTAACATTTCACCTACTCCGAGGTGATATCTGCCTAACATATAAAGCTATGTCAACCCACAGCTGCTGGACATGCTACACCTAAAGAAATCCCAATCCCTCTGAGCTACACACTCTAGGGACCTAAACCTTGTCACCACAATAAACAGGACATGCTGGAGGGATAGATTCCTGTCCCAGAGACTTCTCATACTCTGGAACAGGCTACCCATCTATGTCAAGCAAAGTTCTTCATTAGCACTCTTCAAGAAAAATCTTGATGAGTGGATGGGAAATAGGAAATACACCCCAGGGATCACTTATGTCTCTGCTCGACAGTGGCACAGGAAAATAACTTTCTTGGGTGGCGTAAGCCAGGGAACCTTGTTGGCTAGGCTTACATAGGCCCTTGGGCCAATAGCTTAGTACCTACCTATGAAGTCAACTCCAACCAGTTCAAGCCTTACAGGGGCTTGTCTAGACACAGTTAAGTGTTTAGCTCTTCTGCCACAGAGTTCTTACTTTGAAACTGCATATCAGAAAAGGTCCTTTCTCATTCCTCTCCCTCAGCAAAAAAGATACTCAAAGCTCTAGGGTTGATGGCTGCTGCAATAACTTAATACCCACTGCTCATCTTCATATGAGAATTCTTAAATGAACTCTAGCAGTGCAATCGTCTTCGTTGACATCCCTTAAATCATCAGATAAAATTATCTCCGGTTTGCAGAAAATCCCTACTGTGGTGGATACACACCAAAGAAATTTCTCAAAGGCGTCAATTTATCCCCTCCCCCAAAATGCCACATTGACCATGGACTCCTCTCAGATGGGGTGCAGGGGGCATTCCTTGGGAAGGACCATTCAAGGAACGGGGTCCCCAAAAGATACTGCATATAGATGTCCTGGAGATGACAGCAGTCCTTCTAGTGTTGCAGGCCCTTCAGAGCTCTCTTCCATTAGGAAGTACTGCTATACAAAACATGGACAACATGTCAGAAGTCTGGTACATCAACAAACAGGGAACCAGATCCTATCCCTTGTCGAGAAGCAATGAGGATTTGGCAATGGGCGCTCTCCTGCAGCCACATTCTTGTAGCGATGAACATATCAGGGAAATCGCAACATCTTAGCTGACAAGCTAGGCAGGACCATCCTGATGCCTCACGAGTGGTGTCTCAATCAGTGGCAAACATGATCTTCCACAAATGAGGTCAACTGTGCTGCGATATGTTCACCTCTCCCATCAACAAGAAATGCAGCAAGTTCTTTGCCTTAATTCCACCTCAGGGACATTCACAGAGAGATGCTCTAGTCCACGTCTGGCCCTTCCATCTCCTTTATTCCAATGATAGCTAGACACTCCAGGCTTTCCTCCCCAGTTCGCAGAATTCTTGTCTCGTCCCACAAACCTTCTACTAGGAAGACAGTTTTTTTTTTGGCTCAACAGAGAGAATTAAATCCTTTCACTGCTCCACTTCTGGCTATTTTAAGATTTCCTTCCCCTCAATCTTTCAAGACGCAGCAAGCTTCTCCACCATTAAGTTCAATTAGCAGCCATCTTCCATTACCATACTGGAGATGATGCTTTTCCTTTGGCTTGATCTAGATTATGTAAGGCCTTTCTTAAAGGTACCCTCTTAATGAGACCTCCAATTAGGGACCCTTCTCCACGTTGGGATCTGACTTTGGTGCTTCCACCTTTTGAACCTTCAGCTTAAAGTAGACCTTGAGCTTCTATCTTGGAAAAGTGTCTTTCTGGTGGCTATAACCAGCAAGATGAGTATATGAACTACAAGCACTCTGTCAAAACCACATTTGATTTTTCACAAAGACAGTTACCTTGCATACTAATCCACCTTTTATACAAAAAGTTGCCTCTGCAACAATCAACCAAGTTATCAATTTACCAGTTTTCATTCCTAAGCTGACAATAAGAGAAAAGACCATTTTTTTTAGATGTACATAGGCAACTTCATTCTTTAAAATGTTCATATGATACTATTGATATATCCCAAGTAGCTGCATTTGGGTCAGTTATGTGTAGGTATGAATGGTTTAAATCTCAGAATATGCCTGATGACCACTAGTCGAGGAAGTAATGTTTGGTACTTTTGCTGAAGTTTTGAAAAAAAAAAAAACTGAGGGGGTAAACTCTTCCAAATAGTAAAACACATTTTCAGTATCTCAATTTTAAGTGCAATAGAAAATTACAATTCCAGTCCTGGTCTCTTCTGCAGAAATGCCTTTTAAACAAATCCAATACAAATCTGACAAGTAACACTATTAACATAATGCCAAGGAAATTCAAAGAAAAAAGGTGGTTTTGCCCAAGGTCAAAGGGAGCCTAAAAATAATTCCCGACGAGCTTCCGCTTCCACTGCTCATCCCCACCATGCCCTTCCTCTAAACCTTGCATACAGTCTCCATCTTCCCCCAGGAATTAGATTACACAATAGTACTGGTTGTTGGAAATTATCCAGAAAATGTATCACTACCACATGGGCTCTTCCTCCAAACTAGGGGTTTCTCCTTACCCAGAGAATCTAATCCATTCTTCCCTATTTGTCACATGTTAACTCAAGGAGTAATACAATCTGTCAGACTCTCAAAGAAAGATTTTATTCAAGTATTTTCCTTGTGTCTTTAAAAGAGGAAACATGTAACCTGAAGTGGACCTGTTTCTTACATTTTTTATATAAAGGTTCTAAAATTCAAAGTACTCACCCAACAATCTCGGTTTCCTTGGATTCCCCCTCTGTTTTTTCATGTCTCTGTGGACTTAACCACCACCTATCATCACTTTCCCATTCTCAAAAACTAAAGATTTTTTTTTTTAATAAGGTTTTCGGTTTCTGGGTCACGTTTTCAATTCTGTTCTTTACCCTTTAATCTTTCCATGGCTGCAGGTTTATTCACAAAGTGTCTAGAACCAGTAATCACTTTTGGCGTCTACAAGGCATTCACATTTTCCACATTTAGACAATTGCTTTATTTTCACAGACTCCTTTCAAAACTGCCAAGAATCTCTAATGTTTATCACAAATGTGACTGAAAAACCACGTTTTCACCTCAGTCTGGAGAAGACATCTTTTACTCCTCCATGACTTGCATTTCTAAGTTGCCTGCTGGTCACATCTCTAATGAGAACTTCTCCTCCTCCAGAAAAGAGGAAACAATGACTGCAGCAAGAGAATATCTCAAGATTTTGGGATACATGTCTTCCACTAATCCTGATGGTTTCTTCTCATTAGATAACAAAAATAAGAATGGAATCAACGTCAACACAGTCTATCCTTCCAAATCCCAGTGTTCCACATCATAAAAAATGAACTAGTATAGTGGCAGACCAGACCTTACTGAATCCAATCTACCAGGTGTCCCATCCAGCCCTAGCCCAGCCAGTAACCACAGAAATTTCATACTTTGCCTTGAGCGGGGGGTGGGGGTGGGGGGTTGTATTCAAGGAAATCAATGTACAGCTCCTTTGGGACCAGCATATCAAGACAAAATATGCAAAGAAATGACAACTATAAATACATTAAAGACATCTAAACTTTTTATGGACTCCTGGACTACCTCAGGTAACCAGAAACACTACTACTGTGATGTAGTATATAAACAAGCAAGGGGGGGGGGGGAGACAGGTCTTATCCCACTGCAAACTAGCTATGATAACCAGTAAGTTTGCAACTCAGCACAATATCTCCTTTCAGGTGACTTGCAGAACACTGTGGCAGATGCACTGACCAGATACAGGACAGATCTCCCCCCAATGGAAATTACACATCAGGGTCTTCCAGTAAATAAAAATAATCCACCTGTGGGGAATCCCCCAAATAGATCTGTTTGCCTCTATTCACAACAGATAGCTGAAGAAATTCTACCTCGGCACACCTTTTAAACCCCCCCGGAAGACATACGCCTTTTCTTTCTCAAGGACAGGAATATTCCTGATAACCAAAGTTATTTTAAATATGCAAAAGATCTTTTCAAAAATCATCTTGGTAACTCTTTTGGTCCAGATGACTGTTTCCTTTCTCATGAAAATGGCCAAGGGCAACTTCCACAATCTTCCTCGTGTAAAGGGTTTACTAACATATTACAAGGGATCACTGATCTACCTCAGCTTACAGAAACTTCATGTGACTGCCTAGGTGATAGAATTTTGATCCCAATTTTCATCCCTCTAAAGCACCTTTTCTCTGCTGTTCTGTACAGCAGGTATTAAAGGAGGCCAGAAAAACCTGCTACTAGAAAATTCAATTCAGCCAAATAAAGCATTTTCTATATGGTGCCAAAAAGAATTAGTACCCAAATAAAGCAGCACCCCTGGTTTTACACTGCCTTTGTGAATTGCTCAATTCAGGCCTTTCTTATTCTTGTAGAAAACTTCACTTTTTGGCCATGTATACCCCCTCTTTTTTATCCCAAACTAAACATTTTATGAAAGGGAGGGTTTGTATCCACCAAGAAAGCAGGTGTCTCCACCCTGTAATTTTAAAAAGAAGTTATGTACTCACCATAACGTTCCATGTGTGTTGTCCATCTTGCCTTCATTCTTCACTGTTTGGGTTAAGAACCAATCCTCGGTTCCGACTTGGCCATATACAAAAGCTTGAGGTCTTCCACTAGCTCGTGGCTGAAACCCCTATCCCATCATGCTCTAGTAAGTCTCCTCAGATCTTGTTCGCTGATATAACAAAAGGAACCAAATAAAAACTATAAAATACCTAATACAGTACTGAAGCAGGTTGGAGCACATTAATTAACAATTGCAAACCCTGGGTCCTACAGAAGCCCAAGGCTGGGGGAAGAAGGGTGGGATGTAAGAATGACGGTAAGATGGAAGTACAGTTGTGTACACTTACCATAAATGTAGACGTTCGAGTGTTATTCACTGTTGAAGTCATCACATTTGGGTTATCCCTGCCAGGGGTTGCCCTCAGCCAGCCAGAATACCAGAGACTTGAGTGTCTCTGCATCGCTTGCTGTCACTTGAAGACTGACATCAAGTCGTCAGTAATATGAAGTAAGGCAGCCAATGCCATTACATCAGCTTTTCTTGCCCTAACCTGTCAGGAGCCCCTAAGTAGGAGGCCAGGTTCTGGTGGAAGAAACTCCACCAGTGCAAAATAAATATCAAAAAGTCCCTTGAAAGTTAAGGAGAACCACAAGTTAGAAAGGTAATAAAAGGACAAAGAGAAGAAAGGGGGATTGAAGGATGGGAAACCAAGACTGCAACAGTGAATACACTCGAACATCTACCATTTATGGTAAGTGTACACAACTGTACTATGTTCTTCATGTTTCACTGTTGCAGTCATCACATTTGGGTTGATTCCCAAAGCTAAGGAAAAGGGTGGAGGCATGGGCATGAAGGATGCATTAGCTCAGAGGGATACCCTGTCAGCATGGAAGATGATAAAGGGTTCCCACAGCCATAAGTGCTTGCAGCTCTGAGGCTCTTCTGGCTGAAGTGATGGCCAGAAGGAAAGCAGTTTTCCAGGAGAGAAATGTTAGCTCTTCAGAAGAAGCTGGTTTGAAAGGGGGGCACGGTAAGCTTTTCCAAAACAAAGTTAAGGTCCCAAGCTGGTGTTGGTGCCCTTCTGGGTGGCCTCAAGTTGCTAGCCCCTCTTACGAACTTGTTTGATCAAAGGGTGTGAGAAAAGGGGCTGCTCAGTAGGAAAATGAGCAGACATAGCAGAGGCATGAATTTTTTTATAGAGGAGAAAGAGAGGCCACTTTGTAGTAGGTCAGCTAACCAATCCAGGATGAGAGGAAGGGAGGGCTGTGCTGTATTGGCTCCCTTAGCCTGGATCCAGGCGCAGAACCTTTTCCATTTGTCAGCAGACAACTTTCTGGTGCTAGGACGTCTGGCCTCACGGATAACATCCGGAAACTGTTTACTGAGGTTGGTAAATTGGTTTGGGATTAGGGAATAGCCAAGCTGCCAAACTGAGAGTCTGCAAATGGGGATGCATGAATTCCCCTTCCCTCTGGGTCAGGAGTTTGGTATCTGAGGAAGATGCCACGGGGGTAGCGGGGACAGGCTGCGCAGCAAGGGGTACCAGTGCTGCCAGGGCCAGTCTGGAGCTATAAGAATGGTCCTTGGTTTGTCCTCCCTTATTTTGAGCAGTACCCTGGGGATGAGAGGGAGGGGAGGAAAGGCACAGACCGATAGATTGACCCAGGGGAAGGACAGGGCATCCTCTTTCCAAGCCATGCAAGTGATGCTCCCTGGTGCAGAATTTGATGAGTTGGTGGTTGTTGTGGGAGGTAAAGAGGTCGACCTTCGGGGTTCCCCATTTCTGAGTTATTAGGGTGAAGGTAAAATAAAAGAAATACGACAACTGCTCCAAGCAACCACACCAAGCCTTAAAAGAATGCCGTTTAATTTTAGTCACTGACTAAGCGCTTTCACCAAAACATTGGCTTCTTCAGAGTCAGTGTTAAAAGACAGGTAAAACCCTTTTATACAAAAAATATAATAAGAACCATGACATCATTCATTCCCTTCCAATAAACACAAGGAAACAATCAACCTATTAATCCAATACAAATAAGCTACTCATTAAAATGCACTATGTGACACGCTGTAAATCTCTATGACTTAACAAAACTTTATCAAACATTACATTTTGTATTTAACTTTATGTTGTATTGTATATATAAATGTATACATATTGTATTTGTGCTTACATTAACTTTAATTTAAAAATTAAATTAAATTAAACTAGCCTTATATTTCAAAACTGGTTTTATTGAAATATAATCATTAATGCCAGGTTGCCTCATGGCATTTAATCTCAACTGCCATAATACCTCCAATAGGGCTACACTGTTATTAACATCACCTCCTTGCTCAAAAAATACCCTATCTATTATAAAAAATACAAACTTTTTAAATCCCTTACAATTGCAACTGTGAAGATATAGAGCACTATGTGAATCCTTGTTTTTAACTGATCGTACATGTTCAGCGATCCTATCACGCAGTCTACGTGTGGTCATACCCACGTAGAATGCATCGCAGGTAATACACGAGGCAACATATACCAAGTTCTTCGTGTTACAGTTACAGGTGCCCGGGCACGGCAACGTGTGCCCATAACCCTTAACACAAATATAAATAGCTTATTTGTATTGGATTAATAGGTTGATTTTTTCCTTGTGTTTATTGGAAGGGAATGAATGATGTCATGGTTCTTATTATATTTTTTGTATAAAAGGGTTTTACCTGTCTTTTAACACTGACTCTGAAGAAGCCAATGTTTTGGTGAAAGCGCTTAGTCAGTGACTAAAATTAAACGGCATTCTTTTAAGGCCTGGTGTGGTTGCCTGTTGCTTGGAGCAGTTGTCGTATTTCTTTTATTTCAATTTTAGTGCCCTGGTTTGGGATTACTTGTCGTTTTGGTATTAGGGTGAAGGTACTTCTGTTGAGTTGCCACTTATGTTGGTCCAGAAGATTTCTGCTTAATTGGTCTGCCAGAGAGTCTGGTAGGAATTGTGCTAACAGGTGTAGTTGCATGGCAGAGGCTGTGTGCCAAAGGGTCATGGCCAGCCTGCATAGAGAGTAGGAGTGAGTCCCTCCCTGCTTGCTGATGTACCACATCACAGTGGTGTTGTCTGTTTTGATCAGGAGAGCTCCTGGAGAGAGAAGGGGCTTGAAAGCTATCAAGGCGTGCTACACAGCTAGCATCTCTTTTTGACTGATGTGCAGAGGGATTTGTTGTGGGCTCCATTGGCCCTGTATGCACCTGCCATCCAGGTGTGCACCCCAAGCGTAGTCTGATGCGTCTATGGTGAGGATCTGGGCAGCAGGGGGGGGGGGGGAGAAAGGCATTCCCTTGTTGTGGAGCATGCTGTTGCCCACTAAAGAAAATCTTTTCTGAGGCAAGGAATTATAGGTAGAAGAGTTTCCAGGTACCACTGAGGTTTCCTCACATGCAGTCTGGCATATAGAATGTGCAGTATGCCAGATGCCATGAACCCCAGAGCTTGCAGGATCTTCCTGCAGTTAGTTGGGGCCTGGTAGCTAGTTGAGAGAAGTAGGCTGTCAGGAAAATTTGTTTCTCTGGAGTAAGGTATGCCATCTGGGAAGCTGTGTTCAGACTTGCTCCCAGGAAGATTATCCTTTGGGTGGGCACCTGTTTGGATTTCTTTTTGTTGACTGTCTACCCTAGGAAAGTTAGAAGGGTCTTTACAAAGGCCAAGTGCTGGAGCAGCTTTTCCAGACTGTCTGCCTGAATAAGGCAGTTGTCCAACTATGGGTAAATCTGACTATTTCTTTGCCTGCAACAGGCAACGGCCGGAGCCAAAAATTTTGTGATAACTCTGGTAGCAGTAGATAAGCCAAAGGGAAGCACAGAGAACTGAAATTGTTGAGATCCTGCCCTGAAGCGGAGATATTTCCTGCAGGATTCCCCAATAGGAATGTGGAGGTAAGCCTCTTTTAGATCTAGGGTTGCTAGCCAAGCTTCTTGGACAGCATGGGTAGCATCTGCTGTAGGGTGAGCATTTTGAATTTTGGGATCACCGGGAAGGTGTTTAGAATGGATAGATCGAGGATAGGGTGCCAAGTGCCCTCTTTTCTGGGAACGAGAAAAAGTCTCGAGTAGAAACCTTGCCCTATCTGTTCTGCAGGAACGTGCTCTATTGCCCTCATAGAGAGGATTTGTTTTTGAACCTCTGCCCACTGATTTGGTGGTAAATCTGGGAACCCTTTTGGGGTTGGGAAGGGTGTGGAAGGAAAATTTGTATCCCTGAGACATGATGTTCAGAACCGAGTGGTCCTTGGCAATGGTGGTCCAGGTGCTTGAGTGAAAGGAGAGTTTTCCTCCTAGGGGTAAGTGAAGGTGGGCAGATGGAGGAGGTGAGTCATTGTGAGTTCTTACCATAAGGGGGTGGCTTAGAACTCCCTGGTTTTGAAGTGGAGGTAGTCCACTGCTTAGATCTCTGCATTCCCTGGGTCTGCTGTCTGGAGGGTCTGCTTCCATGCGGCCTTGGCTGGGCCGGATTAACACTGCCTGCTGAACCTATGGGGCTAGACCTGCAAGAAATACTTAACTGTTTGCATAGATTTTGCTTTTTCTTCCATCTTTTTTAAGACTTCTTCTGGCTTAGTACCAAATAAGTTATCTTTGTGCAAGGGGGCATCCAAAAATTTTGATTTGACATGGTCTGGCAGGGGCTGTTCTTTAAGTCATGCATGACTTCTAACAACAGATCCAGTGACTGCTGTCCTGTAAGAAGCTTCTAGGGCGCCAAAACCACAGTGCAAGGTGCGTTTAGTTACTTGACACACAGAATGCATTAACTCTTGTAAATCTTTAGATTCTGCCCAAGCAGGAAAGGAAGACATTTTTAAGGAGTCCCAAAGTATGTTGCTAAAATTTCAGCATATGGAAATGACAATTTAATGCCCTGATAGCAAGAGTAGATGAGATGTAAACTTTTTTACCCCATCTGTCCAATGCTCAGGAATCCCTGTCTGAGGGGGTGGGATTCTTAGCAGAGGTTGCATTCATCCCTTTTGGCCCTTGAGAAATACCCGTGTGGTCAGCTGTAGGATTTTAAAAAAGATATTTGTGAGAGTCAGGGACTCTATAGTACCTGTCTGGTTTTCTGGGAGCAGGAGGAAGGGCGTCAAGAGTCAAGCTGGATTCGAGGAAAACATTCTCCACAACATCCAGGACTGGGGGGATGGCTAAGGGTCTGTGTTGTGGAAGATCTATGAATTCCTGGGAGTCTCTTTTTTAGACTGAGGGTAGTCCTGGGTTTCTCCAAAGGAAAAATCCTCCCGGAGAGAGCTGAAGGAATGGAATACTCTGCATCAGAATCATCATAAGTGGAGAGGGGTTGCATGTCTTCATATTGAGATGCATCAAATTCATCTGACTCTTGTTCAGACAAAACAACAGGGGACAGATATCTTTTCCTTTTGGAGGGGGTAGCTTGGCTTCCCCTGACTGGCATGATAAGGTCTTCTGCCATTTTAAGCATTTGAGACTAAGGCAAGGTAGTAGGCGCCTGACAGTGAGTCATTGGTTTGGGTGTAGTTCGTACTCTGGGCCTAAAACTCTGTAGATTTAGAAAGAACGGTAGTCGCGAAAGAAGATGTCGGTTTGTGTCGAGATTCGGTAGTGCGAAGATCTTCCTCGGAAGCCAGTGCCTGCTCAGCGGCTCCGGACCCATCCAAGGGTGAGACGACCATAGGATCCTTCGTTGAAGGAGAGTTTTGCAGCATAGCGGACTCCGAAAGGGTGTCGGTAGTGGCCTGTGAATCAACAGAAGTGGGCATCAGGGGCTGCGAAAGCACCTCACTGAGTACTGGAGGACTGATGACTAGCTTAATGGAAGTGTCATCAGTAGGTTTGGACCTGTGCAGTCCGTCTATCTTTACATTTTTTGGAAGCTGTCAAATGGCTTACAGAAGCCATATCGGAATTCGAAGACTGTAAGTGAACATACCTGGCTACAATAAGGGCCCAACAATGGATTGTTCTGGCGTTGAACAAAGTACAGAAGCGACAACGAGGTATGTTGTGGTTTGGGCATAAAAGTACAGTTGTGTACACTTACCATAAATGTAGATGTTAGAGTGTGTATTCACTGTTGCAGTCATTACATTTGGGTAATCTGCTGGTAGGTTGTCCTCAGTCGACCTCAGTTCCAAAGTCTTGGGTCCTGCGTTGGTTTCTGTCTTCTCTTCCATGACATCAGGTCGTCAGGGGTATAAAACATGCAGCCGACGCCATTTTCTTTAGTTTTTCTTGCCCCCGATGTCAGGTGCCACCAAAAGGAAGGAAAATTAAATATATATACATACATGCATCAATATAAACTTTACCTTCATCTACAAGCAAATACACCACATAGGCTGTAGAAGATAGAGAAGGAAAGATAAATTTCAGAATGACAGGGGGATGGCGGGGGGGGGGGGGGGTAACCTGGACTGCAAAAGTGAATACACTCCAACATCTACATTTATGGTAAGTGTACACAACTGTACTATGTTCTTCGTGTTTCACTGCTGCAGTCATTACATTTGGGTAGAATCCCAAAGCTATGGTTGGGAGGCTGGAGCTAAACAGCATTAGGTACAGCTATAAGGCCCTGCAGCACTGCAGTGGCAAAGCCTGCCCTGGACTTAGAGTAGCGAGGCAAATGGTAATGCATTGTAAAGGTGTGAACAGAACTCTAAGTAGCAGCCTCTAGAATGTCTTTGTTTGGTACTCCTCTGAGAAAGGCTGCTGAAGTAGCTTCAGCTCTGGTAGAATGAGACCTAATGCCCTTGGACACAGGTTTACCATGGTGTAAGTAGTAGAAACGGATGCAGTGGCTTATCCACTTTGAAATTGTCTGCTTTGAAATAGCCTTTCCTTCTGATCCTGCAGCATATGACGCTAGTAATTGCTCAGTTTTTCTTAGAGCTTTAGTCTTGCTCAAGTAGAATCTTAGCTGTCTGTGTACATCCAAGGAATGCAGAATTCTCTCCCCCTTGTTCTGTGGATTTGGATAGAAAATTGGCAGATGAATTGTTTGGTTAAGCCACACTGGAAACCACCTTCGGCATAAAAGTAGGATTTGTCCTCAGAGACACCCTGTCGGGGTAAAATATGATAAAAGGCTCTACAGCCATGAGGGCCTGTAGCTCTGAATCTCTTCTTGCTGAAGTAATTGCTAGTAGCAAAGCTGTTTTCCATGTTAAGAACTTTAGATCAGTGGTAGCAGCTGGTTCAAATGGAGGCAGGGTGAGCTTTTCCAACACATAATTGAGGTTCCATGCAGGTAATGGTGATCTTCTAGGAGGCCTTAAATTTTTGGCTCCTCTAAGACACTGCTTTAGTAAAGGATGAGAAAAGATTGGTGGCTCTGTATTGTAATGAGCCGAAATGGCAGAGGCATGGATTTTGACTGATGAGAAAGATAGGCCTTTGTCAAGCATCTCAGTTAAGTATTGTAATATCCAAGGAATATTGGGTTCTGCTGTATCAGTTCCTTGTGCTTGATTCCAAGCACAGAATCTCTTCCATTTGTCAGCATAAGATTTTCTAGTAGTAGGCCTTCTGGCTTCCACAATGACATCCATCACAGCTTTACTGAGAGGTGTTGTTTCTATGACTACATGATTAGCCCTGCTGCCAGGTTCAGAGTCTGTAGTTGATTGTGCAGGATCTGACTGTTTTACTGGGGACAGCAGTTGTGGTCTTTGAGGCAAGATCCAAGCTGGGTATTACGACAAGTTCCTTAGGATCGGGTACCAGTATTGGCGGGGCCAGTCCAGGGCAATTAATATCATCTTTGGCTTCTCTTGTCTGACTTTTAGTAGGACCTTGGGTAAAAAAGGCAGAGGAGGAAAGGCATAAACAGGTTTTTCCAACTGAAGGACAGGGCATCTACTTTCCATGCTTGTCTTTGATAAGTCCTTGTGCAGAATCTTTTCAATTGATAATTTTGAAGAGAAGCAAATAGATCTATGTCTGGGCTCCCCCGTTTCTCTGTTATCATGCTGAAGACTTGTAGATTTAATTTCCACTTGTGAGGATCCATCAGGTTTCTGCTTAAATCGTCTGCCAGAGGGTTTTGTTGTCCTGGCAGGAACTGAGCTTGAAGATGTATTTGGTAGGTCAAAGCTGTCCCACAGTGCCATGGCTAATCTGCAAAGGGGGCATGAGTGTGTGCCCCCTTGCTTGTTTATATACCACATGACTGTGGTGTTGTCAGTCTTTATCAGTAATTGTCCTGGATGAAGTCAGTCCTTGAAGGCTGTTAGGGCATTCTGAACAGCTAGCATCTCTTTCTGCTTGATATGTAGATGCATTTGTTTTGGTGTCCATAAGCCCTGAATGCATCTTCCTGCCATGTGGGCCGCCCAAGCATAATCTGATGCATCTGTTAAGGTTTCGTTGGCAGGTGGTAGAGTGAAGGGCAGTCCCATGTTTTAGTGATATGCCTTTGCCCACCATAGAAACTCCTGTTGCAGGCAGGGAATGAGAGGAATCATTGTTTCCAGACTGTGTGAATGCTGACTCCATAAACTTTTTAAGTACCACTGAAGTTTCCTCATATGCAGTCTTGCATATGGAATTAGTAGGATGCAGGATGCCATGAAGCCCAGAGCCTGCAGAATTTGTCTTGCAGAAGACTGGGTTTTTGTTGCCATCAGTTTGAAGTAAGTGGTCAGTTGCCTTTGCTTGTCTGGCATGAGGTAAGCCATCTGGGCAGTTGTATCCAAGCTTGCACCCAGGAATGTTACCTGCGAAGAGGGTACCAGTTGTGATTTCTTTTCGTTTATTGTGTACCCTAGGCATGTTAGAAGCCTTTTCACAAACGCCAGGTGTCGAAGAAGAGTGTCCTTTGTTCTCTGCTTGAATAAGACAGTTGTCCAAGTAAGGATATATTTGTATACTTCTTTGTCTACAAAATGCAATTACTGGTGCCAGGCACTTTGTAAAGACCCTGGGCGCAGTAGATTAGCCAAAGGGCAATGCAGAGAACTGGTAATGCATTAAGCCAGCCTTTAATCTGAGGTATCTTCTGCACGACTGTCTTATTGAGACATGCTGGTATGCCTCTTTTAGGTCTAAAGTCACCAGCCAAGCATTCTTGCCCAGCATGGGTAGAAGCTGCTGCAAAGTCAGCATTTTGGAATATTCAGGTATGTGTTCAAAAATCGATAAATCCAGTATTGGCCGCCAGGCCTTGTCCTTTCTGGGTACCAAGAACAGTCGAGTAAAAACCTTGTCCTTTTTTCCTGTTCTGGTACCATCTGAATGGCTTCCATATCCACGAGGGACGTAACCTGTTTCTGTGCCTCTGCCCACTCATTTTTTGGCAGATCTGGCCAACCATTTGCCATTGGCAATGTGTGGAGATGGAATCTGTATCCTTGTGATACGATGTTTAGTACCCACTTTTCCTGGGTTATTAACTGCCAATTTTAAGCAAAAAGTGCTAATTTTCCCCCTACGGGTGCTGCCAAAAGATAAGTGCTTGGTGTAGGCAGAGGGAAGTCATTGGGATTGCTTTCTGTAGGTCTGCGCTTTATCTCCTCCAGCTTCGGAGGTGGAAGCGCCCCCATTGCTTTGACCTGTACGAATCTTGCACCTGGTATCTGGAACCCTTAGGGCGTCTGGATTTGCCCCTTTGAGCTCTGTCTGACACAGGAAAGGACCAATTTTTTGTAGGCCAGTGTCTACTGAATCTTAGTGGCTGCACTTGTAAGAAGTCTAACAGTTTGCATAGACTTGGCTTTGTCTTCCATTTTCTTTAAAACCTCTTCTGCCTTTATACCAAACAGAGAATCATGCTGCAAAGGTGCATCGAGCAATTTAGCTTTAACGATCAGGCAAATTTTGTTCCTTTAACCAGGCATGCCTCCTAATCACAGATCCAGTAACTGCGGCCCTGCAGGAGGCCTCTAAGGAATCAAAACCACATTGCAAAGTATGCTTTCCAACTTGTTCAGCTGCATGTAATAATTCCTGCAATTCTTTATTTTCTGCACATTCTGAAATCATTTTCTGTTTCAGCAATCCCATAACATGTTGTTGGTACTTAAGCATATGAAATTGACAGTTTAAGGCCCCGATTGCCAAAGTTGCAGATGTATAAACCCTTTTTCCCCATTTGTCTAGTGCCCTTGAATCTCTGTCAGAGGGTGTAGGATTTTTTGCTGTTGAGACCTTAACTCCTTTGGACCCTGTGAAATAGTTTCAGGATCAGCAGCAGGGTTTCTAAATAAAAATTTATGTGAGTCAGGGACCCTGTAGTATCTGTCAGGCTTACTGGGAGCCGGAGGTAAGGAGTCAGGGGTCAAGTTTGACTCCAAAAACACATCATCCACAATGTCTAAAACAGGGGGAATGGTTAAAGACTTGTGCTGAGGGAGAAGTAAATCCCTGGGTGGGTGACCTAATGGTTAAGGTATTTGCCTTACAAACACAAGGTACAGGGTTTGAATCTCACAGGGGGATAACTGGCTAGGCTTAAAATGGCTTGCAAGGGCAGTTAGCCTAGTACTAACATATGAACCTATGAACCTATAATATAGGTTTATATTTCTTGCCCCATTCATTTGGGGTTGGGAGGGTGGCCTAATGGTTAAAGTGTTTGCCTTACAAACACAAGGTGCAGGGTTTGAGTCTCACAAGGGATAATTGGCTAGGCTTAAAATGGCTCGCAAGGGCAGTTAGCTTAGTACTAATCTATGAACCTGAGTCTCTTTTTTGATTCCGCGAAGTCTTGACTCTCCCAGTGAAAATGCTCCCTCAGAGTATGCAAGGTTTCTTCACATGAATAATCCTCAGGAGGAGATGCAGATGGAATAGACTCCTCAGCATCAGAATCCTCATAGGGAGGTATAGATAATTCCTGATCAGAAGAGGAATCAGAAGAAATAGAAATCTGATCTGAAGATTCATAATCAGTGTCTTGCCTAGGCCTCTTATCTGGAGGGGGATGGGTAACCCTGATCAAGGTAATAAGGTCTTCAGTCATTTTGATTCTCTGTTTTTTAGGCATAGAGGCCTGTGCACATGGGCTCATGCGTCAGTTTTTTAGTTTTAGAAGTTGCTTTTGTCTTTGGTTTTGCAGCTGTCATCGGTTTGATATACAAATGTTGAGGTCTGAATACACCCTCAGAAGCCTCCGGACCCATCCGAGGGAGATACATCCATCAGTCCAATACCTTGAGTATATTGCGGCATGCCAGACTCCACATGGGTGTCGGTAGAGGCCTGCGACTCAAAGGTAGTGGGTATCAGGGGCTGCGAAAGCGTCTCACTGAATACCGGCGAACCGGCGACTGGCTTAAGAGAAGCTTCTTGGGTGGCTCACAGGAGACTATTCTTCAGAACAGTGGACTCAAAGGAGGCCCTATTCCTGGAGGCCAAATCCCCTTTGTAATGAGTGATAAACGTATGGGGCATTGTGCCCCTGTAGCTGCAGCACAAACAGTGTCAATTCATAGTGTAGCTTGAAAGGTTGAAGAGCTTGTTATGGCTCTTGTAGAATGCCCTTTGACTTTAAAGGTGAGATCCTTGTTGAGAGACTTGTATGTAAAAGTAATACAGTCTGATAGCCATTTTGAAAGTGTGACTTTAGATACAGGAGAACCTTTCTTAGAATGTGAGAATGAAACAAATACTTGGACAGATTTTCTACAGTCCTTTGTCCTTTACAAGTAGGAGCGTAACTGCCTACGCACATCCAGA
>NC_056737.1:1157767061-1157792607 GCF_019279795.1 Protopterus annectens
TGTGTGCCTGTGTGGGATTTTTAATTATAATTTATTTCAGAGTGAGTGAGAGGTGTGTGTGTGGGATTTCAGAGTGAGAGGTGTGTGTGTGTGTGTGTGTGTGTGTGTGTGTGTGTGTGTGTGTGTGTGTGTGATTTATTTGTGTGTGTGAGTGACTGTGTAGGATTTAGTTCAGACTGTGAGGTCGGTGTGTGTGTTGGCATGTGGCGAGTGCCGAGTGTGACTTGAAAAAAGTACATCCATTAATACCTTTCTTATCAAATCCATACAAGACCGTTAGTCTGTGTTAAAAGCACAAGTCCTAATCTGAATTCATTCACAGTGCCATTTTCCATGCCACTGAAATACTGTTCTGATGATCTTGAGGCTTTTATAATGCATTTACTGTAATGTGAAGTTAAGTCTAGTCATGGTGTCTGCTACTTTGTAAATATGCAGGATCTGCATACAAATGGCTGATTACTATAAATTTCCATTATGGTGTAATTGTTTTACCAGAAGTAAGAAGTCACACTTGGATTTTATCTTGTATGTTACTTGCAGGTGTAAGTTTGGTAAAGGGCGACAGTTCGGCATGTTTCATGTAGTTTAAGCTTTCCTGGGTTGCACACTTAAGGGATTTATGAGTGGCCTGAAAATGAGGTGAAAAGTAGATCACAGGTTACTGCTGGTGCTGTCATTTCAGCAAAGTCGGACGTTCAGGCAGTGTTTCAGCAGCACTGTGCAGTAGCAGCTTATGTGATTTTTTGGCCATCTCTCTTCATTATGTTTTTCCTTCTTTATTTGTTCATTGTCGTATTACTGTTAGATTCAGAATGGTATATTTCTGAAGACTAAATGCAAGTTGGGCAGCATTACATTTTGAATTAGGAAACGTAATTGAATGTTATTATTGTGTGTGTGTTCAACATAAATTACACAAACTCATTTTCTACAAATTACAGTTCTCGCAGAAGTGTGTACAATAGCCATAAGCTTGTTACATTGCTTTGCACCATGCCATTAATTTCCTTTAATTTATGATGTCAGTCACTATATCCGTTTATCTGGCTACATTACTGTCTGCGTACTTACCAGCAGTTATGTATGTGTACATGGAGGCCATGGGAGACAAGTGAAGTATCCATATCCCTAAACATCTGGATTAGAACAGCAGCATGAAATGATTCTCTAGCAGAGTAGCTCCTTCAACCTCAGGCTGTTTTACAGTGAAGATTTAGTTTCTATATTACAGTTAATAGTTGCTGTGGTTCCAAGTCAGACTTTCCTGGTTAACAAATGTTAAAATAAAATGACACTCATTTGAATATCATACTTCATATTCTTTAGAAAGTGCATGGTGACACAAAAGCAATTTTCTAAGTGTATAAGATGGATATTTGAAATGTATCCCTATCTTTGGGACTGTATTCCCCCTGTTATTGGCTTCATCCAGGTTTTCTGCTAAGGTTGAGAGCAATGGTAAGAACTGAATTCACTGAATATGTTTGGGGGCTATATTCCCCCATTACTGGCTTTGTCCTGGTGTTTTTTGCTAAGAGGTTGAGAGCTGTGGTGAGAACTGAATTCACTGAATGTTTGGGGGCTATATTTGATGCTGAAGGCTGTGGGTTCTACTCCCACAGTAGGTAGATGCATTGCTGATACTGTACTATGTTGTAAAGGGGGGTGGATGCTGCAGTCCTTTTTGGCAAAGATACCTAGTAACTATGAACCTGTTATCAGTTTGCTATCCATTCCCTATTGCGGTATTACTAGCTTATGTTTTAATGCATGCAACAAAGGCAATTTATTCTTCAAAGGCAACAGTCACTTTATTTGTAGATGAAACAATGACATATAAAGTTGTTTGCTAGCAGCAGCCTCTTTATTAGTTACAGATTTTTTTTAATGTGGATTTTACTACTTCAGAGATTGTGCATATGGTGGTAACACAGTATTTTTCTTTCACAAAGCAGCTGATTTGGCTAGTGGTATGTTGCTCTGACTGATTTGTATCCAGAGTCCCAGACAGAAGGATGAGTATGAATTCCCGCGATGGTGGCAAGAAAAAGCTTAGTGGTGCTCAGCGTAGAAAGCGAGAGAGACAGAAAGAGGTTGCAGAAAGTGAACTGCTGAAAAAAGTACCAAAACTGAGCGCATACTTTATTGCTCCACAAGCATCTTGTAGTGTGACTTTGGAACAGCGGGAAGAAGGACAAGGGATAACGAACAAAGATATTCGGCAGCCAGAGGACGATCAGAAGAATGCCAGTACTCACTCCGAATCCGATGATGCCCTGAATGAACAGAATGTTCCTAAACATGAGGCTCAACTACCAGAATCAAGTGCATCGACAGAATTGCTACCGCCCTCTGCTGACCGAGCATATTTTGGAAGCAAGACATTAAGCGCTTTTGAAAAGAGATTTGTTGTGATGAGTGGTGCATTGCAGCCGCCTGGTCTGTTCCCGAAACAGGCAGAAGGTCTTAATAAAGGCCGCAGCTTCCAGGAACATTTCTACACACGCAAAATGAAGTCTGGCTTGAGTTTCAGAAGAACATGGTTGTCCTACAGCACGGCTGGTGACAAGTGCTACTGCATTCCATGTTGGCTGTTTGCATCACCGATAAGAACTGGTGATTCATGGACTGACGGTACTTGTAACTGGAAGAATTTGTCGCGTTCCATACAGATACATGAAAATTCAGCGACCCACGCAAAAGCTTGTCAGATTTTTACTAATTGGAAGAACAATATCACTGTCGATGTCCTGACCGACAAACAGATTATGCAAGACTGTAAGTACTGGCGCTGTGTTCTGGATCGCATAGTGAATCTGATCATTACCATGTCAAAATGCAACATCGCATTTCGAGGTCACCGTGAAAATGACAGCTACACCGATGATGACAGGCCCGACTCACGAGGATGTTTCCTGGAATTCATTCACTTAATTGCCAAGTACGATCCTGTTTTGGAAAACTTGCTGAAGCAGCCAAAAGGA
This sequence comes from Protopterus annectens, assembly GCF_019279795.1. Taxonomy (NCBI): domain Eukaryota; kingdom Metazoa; phylum Chordata; order Ceratodontiformes; family Protopteridae; genus Protopterus; species Protopterus annectens. The sequence continues at coordinate 1,157,770,049 of NC_056737.1, forward strand.
ACCACCAAGTACTTGAGCGGGTTGATTCAAAATGAAATCATTTACATTCTGGCAAGAGGGGTAAAGCAGCAGATCATAGACGAAATGGCCGATGCACCGTTTGTATCTCTTATAATGGATACAACAGTGGATTGCTCAAAGATGGATCAGTTGAGCAAAATATTTCGGTATGTGACTGTCAAAAAGAATGACGAAGGGAGGCTGGTAAGCTTGCATATCCAGGAATCATTCTTGGAGTTCACTGATGTTGAAAGCCAGAAGGGTCAAGATTTGGCATCCGTAATTACAAAGGAAATTGAAAGTGTCACTGACCTGAAGAAGATTCGCGGTCAAGGATATGACGGAGCCGCCAACATGAGTGGTGCTTACAAGGATGTCCAGTCTTTAATGAAGCAGAAAGCACCAAAGGCCCATTATGTTCACTGCAGTGCTCATGCATTAAATTTAGTCATAAATGATGCTGTTAAGAATGTGAAGGACATTCGGAACTTTTTTGACATGCTGGAAAAGCTGTATGTATTCCTCAGTGCTATTAGCAGATGGAATCGCTTACAGAAAGATAGTAGCTGCTGCTCAATTACATTAAAGCGACTTTGTCCTACACGTTGGTCATCACGGAATCAAGCCTTGATAGCTCTTCGCAGCCGGTTTGTTGATGTGATGAAACTGTTGACTGTGTTGTCACTGACTGGCAAGGACAGTAATGAGAAAGGCGAGGCATCGTCGCTGAAGAAATATTTTGAACACTTTTCGTCAATGATGAACATTGTTTTACTGTCGCGCATTCTGGGACCACTAGACATTATCTCCAAGAAAATGCAGTCACAACAATCCGATGTCACATCTGTTTGCGTTCTGTTGGAATCACAACTAAAGGACCTGAGTGAACTTCGCAACAACTGGGAGACTGTTTTCTTCTCGGCCAAGGAGTAAGCTCAAAGTTGGGGCATGCCATCCGAGTTTGACAGTTCAGAGAGGGTTTCTCGTGTCAAGAAGTTTCATGATGAACTTTCAAATGACTGCAGACTGGAGTCAGCAGAACAGCGCTATAAGGTCGAAGTGTTCAACAGAATCATCGACTACGCCATTGTCCAGATAACAACACGATTCAAGTCACTGCAAGATACTGACCAAGTCTTCACATGCTTGAAACCTATGACAATTACTGAAACGAATGATGACGAACTGCTAAAGATGTCAAAGAGTCTGATCACGGAGTACTCGGATGACATTTCAGATGAGCTGTCTGACCAACTGCTCCTGCTCAAAATGACTTTCAGTGTCACATTGTCAGCGCTGAAATCTATCAAGGACTTGGCTGAATTCATCTTGATAACTTATTCAGAATCATCTTCCAGCTTTCCGGATAAATTCACTGCTTGTTTGCTGTATCTGACACTTCCTGTGACAGTTGCCAGTGCTGAAAGAAGTTTTTCGAAGTTGAAGTTGATAAAGACATTCTTGTGTAGTACAATGTCTGAGGTTTGACTTAGTTCTTTAGCCATTTTGTCGATTGAGAGCCGACGCCTGGAAGACGTGGACACTGACAAGATCGTTGATAGTTTTGCTGATAACAAAGCCCGCAAGAAGTCATTCTAGGAGTAGGATTGAACAATGGAGGTACAATTCACATTCTGGTATCTATATAATGTACTGTTTTATAATTGTTTTTTTTTTACTTTTTGCTGAAATAGCACGTCTCCAGATTTCAGTGTTTTATGCCACTGTCATAGGTCAAGCGAACGTGACTATATGTGATTTCTTTGGCTTCGGTCATCTCGATTACTTAGGTTCCCGGGGGGGATGTTGGGGCACCTAGGAAAAGTTTGCCTCAGGGCGCTTCTAACGTAGTTACGCCACTGTCATCTGCTATTTCTCTGATGTACTAATTGGTACATATCACTTACATAAGTAGGATGTATGCCTGACTCCATGTACACACTGGTATTCTGCCCTATAACGCCCATCTGCGTTCCCTCATAGCGATCCTCATGTTCCAAAACTGATGCATGCTGCTGTTAAGCCAAATGGAGAACAATTAAGAGTTACACATTGATGTATGCATGGCTATCCTTTTATGTATACATACCCTTTAGTTTTGTAGAATGTGTCAGTGCCATCTGTTTATGTACCCTCTTCTACCAAAGTGGGCCAAAATATTTTCCAAAGTCGTGTGAATTTGTACCCAGGATTGTGCAAATTCGCCTTTCTAATACACATTACTTCTGCATGAGCTCTTCACACAAAAAGAGTCCTACACACCCTCCTGTTTTAGTCATCTCTACATGCAAAATTCCATTACAGGAAAGTGTTACTGACAAGACTCTTATCACCTTAACTTTTGGGTCATCAGAACATCCATCCTGTAAATGCACATTTTATTAAGATTTAACTACTCATACTTCCAAGCCCGTGTGGAGTCTAACTGATACTCACACAGATGTACAACTGTTAGTCACGTGTACCCTAGTCAGTCACATATCTATTTTCCAATTATGTACTAATGAAATTTCTCACTATCAGTTCAAGTACAAATGTAATAATGCATTGTACTGATGCCTTCCTTATAAACCCTTCTGCAAACATTTTACAATGGAGTGCATAGGTTAATTTCAAGTGTACTTTTGCCTGATGCAACTGATTTGATTTACCTGCATATTACTTCTTCTGGCTGTCTCCTCCAAATGCTCTTGTACGGGCTGTGGTTCTGACAGCAGGTCCTCCACAAGCTGCAAAATACAGGAGAACAACTTCATATACTACACTGTAACCTTTAATTGACCCAGTGATCTTCATGCACTTCCAAGTTCATCTACAACAGTAACATTTCTGCACACCATTTAGGTCGCAAATACAAGTACAACAGTAATATTTGTGTACACCACTGATGTAGTACAAATACAATCAAATAGTTAAGAACCTTCTCTGTATCTCCACCTGACTTTAGACTACAGATAATGTTGTGAAATTTCACATGAACTTCAGTAAGTAACTAACAAGTAACATCACCCTTAGAGTGACTATATACAAGCCTGGTATTGCTTAATGGTCATTAAGCTTGCTTGCTCAATACTGGTCATTGGACACTAGTGTCCAGACATCTTTTAATAGTTGTTACTCTAAAAGCAGACATACCTTTCTTTGCATATTCCGATCAATACGTTGCACCAAAGTATTCCGTATGTGTTTTTGGACAAAGTCAAACAGCGTTGGTAGTGCATTGGCCTTCAATATATGACACTGTCTACGTGGTTTCATGGAATCTGGCATCAATTCAAATCAAAAGTCTAACTCAAACATGTCTTCTTCAAAGTGACGAGAGCACAGGTAATGCTTTGGGGGGTTGCTCACTATCTCCGTCTTAACAAATTCTCGAATGTTACCAACATCTGTTCCACATCGACGCACCCACACTGTGCACAGTTGTGCATTCCGTGCAAATCGGTGAAATTACATACCTTCGGGCATGCGCCCTCTTCTGGTCTGGCAGCCATAGGCCAAACACTGCGGCATTCTGTCAAATCCTTTTAGAGAATACTAATTAACCTAATAAAAAATAACATTTTAATTATTTATAAATCCATAAAGTTATTGAATGAAAAGTTACACACCAATGTGCTGTAATACACTAAATATTGGCTGCATCAAAGAACTTTAAACAAAATATATTTCAGTGCTGCAATGCAATATATGGCTATCTGTAAATAGAAATATAAACTTATTGTTAGATGAGCTCATTTATACAAAAAACGTTTAATGGCCCTGACTACACCTTCACAGAAATGTAAGATGTACTATGGCTGTATAACAGTTTGGTGGAATACACCCAGCCATGTACTCGCCACAAGGTCTACTTAAAATGTTACAAACCACAACTTCTTTTGTGTTGGCCAGTCTGGGTGTGTGTGTACCTGACCACTTCATATCACTCACTCTTGAGCAGTAGCCCTTCGAAGCCATAGGTTTCAGTTAACTACCTTCAGTAATCCTGCTTTAGTAATACGGCTGGACTAAGCCTATCTCAGTGATTTGGTCATAATCACAGAGTAACTAAATGCCTTGGCAATTTTTTACTGGCCTGCATATAAAGGACCATCATTTCTTGAAGCCTGACTGACCATTACAACACACTCACACACCCTGAATTGTTAATACGTTTGTACTCCACATTGTGTCTACAATATTTCACATCCATGATCTGTCACCCATGATTGACTTGTGTGTGCATTCACATATTACAGCAAGGACAAGATCACAGTAGGTGATGACAATCACACTTTGCGACCTCCCATAACCCCTTCTGTCAATCGGCGATAAATGCTCAGCAGTGCAGTATCGAGTCATCATACAATGCCAGTACAGCTTTAACAATGATATTACACTTGTCATGACTTGTGTCTCACTTCAGAAACATATTGAAAATGTTCAATTTACATCACAGATGTAGATCACAGTACACTCCACCGTAAAATGGGTCTGGATTATGTCTATAGCGAATGTGTCATGTCCAATGTGACATTATGGACACGGACACATTTCCCATCTGAAGTGAAGTTCATTGACTCAATACAGCAGTGTACTTAGGGAGGCATCAGATATACAAGCCCACAGTCTCAACTATTACCAGTATCGTCATGACCCAGAGCCATGGTCTGATAAGGCATTATTACCCATATTTAGGTTGGTGACATGATGTATGGCAGGACCATAATTGGCTCTATTGCGAACACTGCCATCAAGCATACCACACATTACCTACAATGCACAACTTGCATGCAATACATCCAAATTCAGTATTTACAAAGAAATATGACTAATCCATATTTACCTTTCCAGTACATCTGTTATTCACACAGTCCGCTTCAAATAATCATAAGTCAAAACAATTTCCAAAGACTTCTAACTTTTATTGCCATAGACAAGCACATGACATCTAACACTTTCAGACATCCTTATAGCAGTGAAACATAATGCACCGGTGTCCATTATAGACATTGAATAGTCATTCAACTTCCATTACACTAATGTATGTCAGTTACTCCGGATATACCCAAAACCCTTCAAAAGGCAGGAAACCGACATATTCGTTGTCGTCTTCAGGAAATTTTTCTCGTATATGTGACACTACACATGCCGGAATTACAACTCTGTTCCCACGTCCCATTCTTCGATTTTCAAAAATCCATAGCACATGAGCCCGGTATGCCACCATGCGGTACAACCTGTCAAATCACAACATCTATTATAGCAACTTACACCTCATCATGAATTCATCACAAGTATCACAAACCATTCTTTTCACATTTCTAGTTAGGACTATGACATGTTTTTGTGGGCTACCTGCAACAAACACTGGCCAACATACAACTCTGGATAAACACTTTATATAAGTAAAGCTTTCGGATACAATCCTTTCTCAATACAAAACAATGCATAGAACCAGCTCTTTATATATAGGTCCAAATATATCACATGACATGCAGCCAAAATCACATGATATGTCATCCAAATCACAAAAACATTTTAAAGAAACATTTTAAAAAAACTTTTGTCTCTGGTGCGGGTTGGGTTACAGAACCCATCTCGATTTATCTACATGGGCAACTGCTTCCATACCTGGCTAAATGTGATTCTATCATTAAAGATAGCTTTGATTTATTACAGAAATTAAGGGGATGGATGGATAAAGAAAAAGCTTCTTTAGTTAATAATAAGTATCTTTTAGTTTCTTTGGACATTGTATCACTCTTCACCGTTATTCCTAATGATATAGGCCTGGAGCTTTTAAGAGAATTGTTGTGGACACATACATGTGATAATCCCAACAAAGTTGAAATTATCTGCAGCCTTATGGATGTTACATTGAAAAACAACATCTTCCTTTTTAATGGCTCCACATATTTACAACTTACAGGGGTGGCTATGGGTACCTCTGTAGCCAATACTTATGCCAACCTGATACTCTACCAGTGGGAAAGAACGCATTTGTTTGGTGATGGGAACCCATTCAAAAGTAATATCACATTTTTTCAACGCTTTGTAGATGACTGCCTCCTACTTTGGAAAGGTAGCCATGAGGATCTTGAAAAATTTCTGGAATATCTAAACTCTGCATCTACTTTTCTAAAGTTTAAGATGACAGTATCTGAAACTTCCATTACATTTTTGGATTTGAAGTTAGATCTTGCTGGAGATACACTACAAACTAGTATCTTTAGGAAAGAAGTTTGTTCAGGTAGATACACTTATGCCACAAGCATGCATGCACCTCACATATTTAGAAGTACTGTTAAATCTCAATTCTGCAGACTCAGTAGGCTTAATACCGATGATGACTGCTTTGAAGTACAATTAAATGAGATGGTTAATGATTTCTTGCTTAGTGGGTATGATAGATCTCTACTTTATGAACAGGTCATTAAGATTAGGGAAGATAGGCGGACTTTATTTAAACCAGTTTTGTATGAGGATGTTGTTAGTATTGACTCTAGGTGCAAACAAACATCTGTAGCACCTATTAGATATGTAACTACATATAATTTAAGGACACCCGCTGTTAGAAAAATTATATCTGATAATTGGGTCATCTTGATGGCATCAGATGAACTAAGAAGTTTATTGGGACCTAAACCCAATTTCTCTTATAAGAATATGAGGACCCTTAAGAGTTCACTATGCTACAAGGACTTTGAGAGGACTACACCTGTATCTACTATAGTGAAATATGGTACTCACAAATGTCACAACTGTTCTTGTTGTGATGACATTTGTAGTACAGAAAATGATACGTTTGTGCATCCTATCAATGGTAGGACATTTAGTTTTAGAGTAGCAGGTACATGTATTACTACCCATGTGGTTTACTTGGCTACCTGCCAGGCATGTAATGCTTTCTATGTAGGCAAAACTACCCGCAGGCTTAAGGACAGGATGACTGAACATAAGTCAGAAATTAGAGATGCTATGACAGGAATGCACTATTCAAACATATAGAGGAATTTGGTCAGCAGCATTTTTTAGGTTTAGAATTATTGACCACGTTACACCTACACCTAGGGAGGGACCTAAATAATCACTTAGAAATTAAAGAATATGAATGGATCTTGAAACTTATGAGTGATTCAAAACCAGGCTTGAATAGCCAAGTCAGTCTCAAACCTATTTTAGTTAAATTAAGTAGAGCTAATCTCTCTTAGCCTGAAGTTTTATCTAAATATATATATTTTTTAAAGTTTTATTAAAGTATTTCAAGTTTTTGTATTAAGTTTTTTAAAAAAGGTTTTTTAAAATGTTTCTTTAAAATGTTTTTGTGATTTGGATGACATATCATGTGATTTTGGCTGCATGTCATGTGATATATTTGGACCTATATATAAAGAGCTGGTTCTATGCATTGTTTTGTATTGAGAAAGGATTGTATCCGAAAGCTTTACTTATATAAAATGTTTATCCAGTGGTTTCCTGCCTTGTTCTTTGCATTTTGGTTCCTGGCTTTTATTTTCTGCAACATACAACTCTCCAATATCACAGGAATCTAGATAGATAATATTTTCCAACCTGACCCTAATACCGCAACGTTCGAATGCAGCATCAATTTTACACCTTTCTACACTAAGTTACCAATGTCTTACCACAAACTACTCATTTACCTATAATAGCTGGAAAGGAAGTCACCATGCTTTTCTCTGGCTAGGAAAGTTAAACTGACATAATTGGTGTTGTTCTAAAAAGTAATGTTCATACAGTGCAAGGTAAGATATACCACCACGGAAATATCACCTGTGAGTATTTATGTGCTGTAACAGCAACCATCTTTCAGATCAGACACTTCTCTCTTACCTATTGGTCCATTGTATGTTGCGTGATTGCCTTGTAACATAGTGCATTGACTGCAGAATCAATTCCAGTACAACTGGCGTTAGGCACGCCATTTAGGTTCATAGGTTCATAGGCTCTATTGCGAACACTGCCATCAAGCATACCACACATTACCTACAATGCACAACTTGCATGCAATACATCCAAATTCAGTATTTACAAAGAAATATGACTAATCCATATTTACCTTTCCAGTACATCTGTTATTCACACAGTCCGCTTCAAATAATCATAAGTCAAAACAATTTCCAAAGACTTCTAACTTTTATTGCCATAGACAAGCACATGACATGTAACACTTTCAGACATCCTTATAGCAGTGAAACATAATGCACCGGTGTCCATTATAGACATTGAATAGTCATTCAACTTCCATTACACTAATGTATGTCAGTTACTCCGGATATACCCAAAACCCTTCAAAAGGCAGGAAACCGACATATTCGTTGTCGTCTTCAGGAAATTTTTCTCGTATATGTGACACTACACATGCCGGAATTACAACTCTGTTCCCACGTCCCAGTCTTCGATTTTCAAAAATCCATAGCACATGAGCCCGGTATGCCACCATGCGGTACAACCTGTCAAATCACAACATCTGTTATAGCAACTTACACCTCATCATGAATTCATCACAAGTATCACAAACCGTTCTTTTCACATTTCTAGTTAGGACTATGACATGTTTTTGTGGGCTACCTGCAACAAACACTGGCCAACATACAACTCTCCAATATCACAGGAATCTAGATAGATAATATTTTCCAACCTGACCCTAATACCGCAACGTTCGAATGCAGTATCAATTTTACACCTTTCTACACTAAGTTACCAATGTCTTACCACAAACTACTCATTTACCTATAATAGCTGGAAAGGAAGTCACCATGCTTTTCTCTGGCTAGGAAAGTTAAACTGACATAATTGGTGTTGTTCTAAAAAGTAATGTTCATACAGTGCAAGGTAAGATATACCACCACGGAAATATCACCTGTGAGTATTTATGTGCTGTAACAGCAACCATCTTTCAGATCAGACACTTCTCCCTTACCTATTGGTCCATTGTATGTTGCGTGATTGCCTTGTAACATAGTGCATTGACTGCAGAATCAATTCCAGTACAACTGGCGTTAGGCACGCCATTTAGGTTCATAGGTTCATAGGTTCATACTAGGCTATCTGCCCTAGGGCATTTATAAGCCTAGCCAGAGTTGTGTGGCTTTCACCACCCCTTAGGTTGAAGAATACTATACCCATTAGTTTGCTGTGCCTCTGTCCAGCAGTGATACAGAGATGATCCCCGGGGTAAACCTACGATCTCCCATCCACTGGTCAAGATTCCTCTTGAACAGAGCCAGCAAGGTGCTCTGTCTCACATGGACCAGGATTCTGTTCCACAGCATAGGGAGTCTCTGGGTGATGAATCTGTCCCTCCAGCACGTCCTATTTATATCCGTGTTGAGGTTTAAGTCTCTTGCTCTTGTGGCTCTGGTGGATTTGGATTTTTTGAGGTGGAGCATGTCCATTAATTCCAGGTTGGACATGGCCTTGTATGTCAGGCACAAGTCACCTCTGAGCAGACGGTATGCGACTGAATAGAGCTGGAGTTTCTTCAGTCGGGCAGCATATGGCATATTTTTGAGCCCCTTTATCCTTTTGGTGAGGAACTTTTGGGGTCTTTCCAATTGCTGCAGGTGTCGGGTAAGATACATTCTGAATGGGGCATTGTACTCAATCATTGGTCTGATAAGTGAAGAGTACAGGGGAACAATGACCTCCCTTGATCTGGATGGGAATCCCTTCATAATCAGGTGGGCAATGTAGAAGGTCCTCCTAACCACTTTGGCAATGTGAGTGTCAAAAGAAAGGTTACTGTCAACTTGGGTCCCCAGGTCCCTGATAACCTCTTCTGTGCTTAATGGATTGCCACCTATGTGGTAACTTGGGGTTACCTTGTTTTTACCAAAGGGTATGACTATACATTTTTTTTGCGTTTAGCTTAAGGCCATGGCTCTGGCACCAGTTATCCATTTCTATGAGACCTCTCTGAAGGATATCTGTGTCTGATGGATTTTCAACTATGGCGCCCAGTTTGCAGTCATCTGCAAACTTTGTCAGCCACAATCCTCCTATGTTTGCCTGCACTTCTGAAAAGTAGATGCCGAACAAGAGGGGCCCAGGACTGAGCCCTGTGGGACACCGCTTGTGACCGGCTTGGAGTCTGACATGGCACCAGCAACTCTAACCCTGTGGGTTCTGTCCTTGAGCCAGTTTGCAACCCATCTTGTGACATATGGGTTTACATTTAAGCTGGTGAGCTTTTCTATGATACCCGAGTGGGGTATTGTGTCGAAAGCTTTTGCAAGGTCAAGGTAGGCTGTGTGAACTGCCTTACCCTCATCAATGGCCTTGGTGACTGTTTCAAAAAAGTCGACCAAGTTCAAGAGGCATGATCTGCCCTTGACAAAGCCGAATTGGGTAGGCTCCAATGTCTGTAGGTCCCCTATGTCTTTATTTATGAGTTCCATTATGATCCTCTCCATACCACTCCACAAAGGCTTTGCAGACCAGGCTTGTTAAGCTTATGGGGTGGTAATTACCAGGGTCCGTAGAAGCACCGCCTTTGTGGAGTGGGACCACAGTTGCCGTACGCCACTCTTTGAGTACGTATCCTGTGGTAAGGCTAAGATTAAACAGCAGCCTTATGTGTGGGTTTAGATCCTCATTGAGTTCGTGTAGCACACAGCCGGGGACACCATCCGGTCCCATTGATGCTGTGTTTTTAGCTTTAGAGAGAGCAGCTCTCACCTGGGCATTTGAGATGATTGGGAGGCTACACTCTGCTGGGATAGATATTTCTCCTTTTGGGGGGTAGGGAGGGGAGAAATTTTCACTGAACCTGTCTGCCAGTATGTTTGCAATGTCTGTGGGTTCAGTGATTTTTGTATAATTTTGGACTAATTCTGAGCATATCTGGAAGTTTCCACCCAGATTTCTAACATAGCTAAAGAAGGCCTTATGATTGTCTTTTGAGTCCTTGGCAATTTTTCTCTCAAAGTTGGCCTTGGATGATTTTATGAGTGATCGTAGTTTTTTACTAGTATTGATCAGAGATGTCTTCCCTTTAGGGATTTTGCTCTATCTTGTAGTAGCTTTCTCCTCTTGTTGTAAAGTTTGTTTATGGCTGGGGTCCACCAGATCGGGCACTTGCCTTTGGTGGAAAGGGTCTTGATTTTATTTGGGATTGCTTGATCCATGCAATCCTGGAGGTGCTCGTAGAAAGCATTTGTAAGGGATTCAGCAGTGTGGGTTGTGGTTTCCAATGGCTCAGGGGCCTTGAAGGATACCACACCAGTCTTAAGAAGTGTGAAGTTGGCTTTTGAGAAGTTCTTCACTGTGGTCTTTTGTTGGGGTGGGGGCGGGATGTGGATCTCCAGTGAGATTAGTTTATGGTCCGATCTCACCAATGAGGGATATACTTCCAGTGTGGAGCATTTTGTCCCCATGTTTGTGATGATCAGGTCTAGTATATTTTCACCTCTTGTGGGAATGGTGACAAGTTGTTCCATAGCATTTGAGTTTATGAACTCCAGGAACCTTTGGGCTAAGGTATTGGGGCTTGAGTAATGTTCCCAGTCTATGTTTGGGTGGTTGAAGTCACCCAATATGATGGTGTTTGGAGAGACATTTATACTCTCCAGTGTCTTCAGGAAGGCTGTGTGGGGTTCCTGAGTTTGAGAGGGTGGCCTGTAACATGCTACAAACTGTAGAGCAGTTTTGCCTATGGTTAATTGCACCTGAATGGTCTCTGATGCTTCGTGAGTTGCCACCAGCCTGGAGGTGTGGGTATCCTTGATGAATATGGATACACCCCCTCCTTTTGTGGTACGGTCCGGGTTTTGGGGCCGGAACGCATGATATGAGGTAAAACCTGATAGTGCCGGGGTGCTCTCAGGAGCCTTGAACCAGGTTTCAGTCACAGCACAGACATCGATGTTCTCCATACTGAGGAGGGCTTCGAGGGCGTGCATCTTGAGATTTAGACTTCTGGCATTGAGCAGCATTACCCTTAGTTTTTTCCATTATTGTTTTCTAGGGCGGTGGGTTTAGAATTTGAGCCTTGTCTAAAAAAGGCACTATGGGTTTGGCAAGAGCCTTTGCCAATATCCAGAAACCCAGGGGTGACAGGTGCAAGCCGTCCCTTGCGAAGCAGCGTGGCTTGTCAAGCATGTCATTCCAGGCAGACAGACATTGGATCCCCTTAGAATGACACCAGAAATTAAGCCAATTATTAAAACCGATCATTTTGTCTCTGTATTGTGGCATCATTCTTGGTGAAGGTAGGATACTGCTCAGGGTCAGGGTCATACCAGCCTGGGCTACATAATCTGAGAGCTCCTTTATGTCTCTTTTCATGTAGTCCAGGGAGGTACATCTCAGGTCATTCACACCGGCATGGACAATGACTGAGTCATACTTGTACTTGCTGTGGAGTGACCTGAGTGCTTGTGTTATGTGGCGGATTCTAGCACCCGACAGGCAGCTTACTGTGACCCTCTCCTTGTTCAGTCTGGTGAGTGGGATGTCAGTGTGTCTGACAATGGAGTCAACTATGACAAGTGTGTCTGGCATTGTGTTTGGCCTTAAGGGCTGTGACTGATTTGCACACTGACTTTGTGATCTATGTGTTGCTTGTGTCATGTCATGAGGTGGCAGTTGTTTGGGTGTCTGCTTTGGAGGCCTCTGCTGTTTTGGTAGATTTTTGATCAGTGCCTCAGAGTATGTCTTTGTGTGTTTATGTGTTTGATTTGTAGTTGTGATAGTTCTATGTGAGACTGGGTTTATGGTGTGTGTGGTTACCTTCTCCTCCTGTCTGGTTTTGCCAGTCCTGAGTTGAGAGAGCTCAGCTTCCAGTTTGGCTATATAGTTGCATCTCTCGCATGTATTTGTGTTTTGTGGGAGGAGGAGAGGGTTGTCTGTGTACATGAGGCAATTGTAACATTGCCTCAATATTCCCAGATTCACCAGCTGAGCAGGAGAGGACGCTAGCAACTGACCCTTTGACATGCTAGAAGAAATGAAAAAGTTTGCTGTGTAACTGAGTCAGAAAGGGCCCATAGGGAAGTGGGTACTCAAGGGGGTTTTAAGCTAGTGAAGTACTTTGTATAATATAGAAGTGCTTTACCTGACTAAAAAATGCTTTAGGAACAAGTGCTGAGCTTTACAGATAGAGAATAGACTGTTTAGATTACAAGTAGAGCAGTTCTAAGGGAAAAAATGAAGAGCAGACTTTACGGAGCCAGAAATAGTTTAACCTTGTTTAACCGGTGCTGCCCGATGGTGCTCTAGTGGCAACTCCGCGCTAAATGCAGAAAAGGCAATAAGTCAGTAGTACAGGCTAGCACACTTTAGTGGGCAGCCAAACAATTAAATTAAACAGCAAACAAACACTTTTCGACTTGAATTAGACTAATTTCGACTAAAATGTACTTTTAAGTGCAGATAATAAAAAAATGCAGTAAATAACTATGAAAACAGTTAAAGCTTGCTCTAGGTAAGCAGTAGAAGGTAAAACAAATATAAAAACAGCAGGATACTTAATCAGGAAAGCAGCCACTTTTTTCAGTTCTCTGTAGCCAGGAAGACTCAACAGGACCACGTGGAGCTGTGTCTGAGCAATATGGCTTCAAAAAATGCCAGAGGCAGATTTTAACCAGGGAACTTCAAAAGAGCTAGAAATGGTCCAAAATGACCAATTACTATAGCTTCTTGTGCTGAGGTCACTTCCCTCAAGGACAGGTAGGCTATTCAAGGCTCCCCACTCCCACTGGTGAGCTAAGAAACTTCCTTCTATCCAAGTAAGGCAATGGACAACACAGGAACTACAACACAGCCCAGGATACAGCAAGGCCTGTAAACTGGTCTAACTAGTTTAGGAGAGGCAGGAAAACAAGGAATACTTTTTTGTTTTTTCTTTTTAAATAGAAACACACAGAAATGCAGAAAAGGCAATAAGTCAGTAGTACAGGCTAGCACACTTTAGTGGGCAGCCAAACAATTAAATTAAACAGCAAACAAACACTTTTCGACTTGAATTAGACTAATTTCGACTAAAATGTACTTTTAAGTGCAGATAATAAAAAATGCAGTAAATAACTATGAAAACAGTTAAAGCTTGCTCTAGGTAAGCAGTAGAAGGTAAAACAAATATAAAAAAACAGTAGAAGGTAAAACAACTATAAAAAAACAGCAGCATTTCAAAGTCTGTGTGATCAGTGATGCACACTGGCTGAACAGCGAGTTCAAGCTGAGCAATTTTAGCACGTGCGCGATGGGACGATACACAGCAGTAGCATTCACGTGGGGTATTCATTACAACACACATTTCACACGTGCACCAAGTCATGCTCTCGGTGTTCTCTTCATGTGCTTCTACATCACTGCTTCCACTGCTATCTCGGCATCGTTTTGGTCTTCTTTCTCCCGGTGCATATTCGGGTTCAAAACTGAAAGGAACTGGACTGTGCATATTCATCCCGAACATCACACCAAATAATTCTGTGAAGTACATGATAGAGCAAAATCCCTAATAGGGAAGGCATCTCTGATCAGTACTAGCAAAAAAATACGATCCCTCATAAAATCCTCCAAGGCCAGCTTCGAGAGAAAAATTGCACAGGGCACCAAAGACAATCATAAGGCTTTTTTCAGTTATGTTAGAAACCTGGGATGCAACTCCCAGACTTGTTCTGAGTTGATTCTAAATGACAAAAAATACACTGAACCCACAGACATCGCCAATATCCTGGCAGACAGGTTCAGTGCAAACTTCTCCACCCCCTCCCCTCCAAAAGAGCAAGTATCTATCCTGGCAGAGGGCTGCCTCCCAAACATCTCAGATGCTCAGGTGAAGGCTGCCATCTCCAAAGCAAAAAACACTGCTTCCATGGGACCAGATGGCATCCCAGGTTGCATCCTACATGAACTCCAAGAGGAACTAATCCCTCAAATAAAACAGCTATACAATCTCAGCCTCACTACAGGATATGTGCCCACAGAATGGCGTACAGCAACAGTGGTCCCACTCCACAAAGGTGGAGCCTCTACAGACCCTGGAAACTATCGCCCATAAGCCTGACTAGCTTAGTCTGCAAGGCTATGGAGAGGATCATCATGGAGCTCATAAACAAAGAC
This sequence comes from Protopterus annectens, assembly GCF_019279795.1. Lineage (NCBI taxonomy): Eukaryota > Metazoa > Chordata > Ceratodontiformes > Protopteridae > Protopterus > Protopterus annectens. Next base: position 1,157,785,121 of record NC_056737.1, read on the forward strand.
ATTGGGGACCTACAGACACTAGATCCTACCCAGTTCGGCTTTGTCAAGGGCAGATCCTGCCTTTTGAACCTGGTTGACTTCTTCGAAACAGTCACCAAAGCCATAGATGAAGGGAAGGTAGTCCAAACAGCCTATCTGGACCTTGCAAAGGCATTTGACACAATACCCCACTCGGGCATCATAGATAAGCTATCCAGCTTAAATATAAATCCCTATGTCACAAGATGGGTCACAAACTGGCTCAAAGACAGGACCCACAGAGTGAGAATTGCTGGAGTCGTATCAGACTCGAAACCGGTCACAAGTGGCATCCCACAGGGTTCTGTCCTGGGACCACTCTTGTTCGGTATATACTTTTCCGAGGTACAGGCAAACGTGGGAGGACTATGGCTCACCAAGTTCGGAGACAACTGCAAACTGGGCGCCATAATCAACTCTCCAGCTGACACAAACATCCTTCAAAAAGGTCTCACAGAGACAGATAACTGGTGCCAGCACCATGGTTTAAAGCTAAATGCCAAAAAATGTATAGTCATACCCTTTGGCAAAAACAATGTGCCCACAAATTACCACATAGGCGGAAACCCATTAAGTACAGAGAAAGTTATTAGGGACCTGGGGACCCAAGTTGATAGCACTCTCTCCTTTGAAAACCACATTGCCAAAGTGGTTAGAAAGACCTTCTACATAGCCCACCTCATCACGAAGGGTTTCACATCTAGATCAAGAGAGGTAATTGTGCCCCTTTATTCATCCCTCATCCGTCACTGTACCAGGCAGTGCTGTGTGCCCTTTTGGCAATATTGCACATCTTACTCCAAGTTCTCCTAAATATTGCCACCTGAGATCCAAAAGCACATGTCATAGCGCTCTCCCCTTTGTGTAAATGTGTGTAGGCCCTACAAATTACTTAAGGGTACATGTATCACATCACACAAACCCCTTTGCCATCAAATTTGTGACAGCTGCATAATGTTACGCTGTCTCACACTGTGCGTCAGACATTAGTACATGTTCACACAAGTTACAGTGTGTCAAGGGTACCAGCCATCTTCATCTACACAGGTGACAGGGAGCACACTACACAAAGGCTGCTGCATAATGTTACGCTGTCTCACACTGTGCATCAGACTTTAGTACATGTTCACACAAGTTACAGTGTGTCAAGGGTACCAGCCATCATCATCTGCACAGGTGACAGGGAGCACACTACACAAAGGCTGCTGCATAATGTTATGCTGTCTCACACTCTGCATCAGACTTTAGTACATGTTCACACAAGTTACAGTGTGTCAAGGTTACCAGCTATCATCATCTGCACAGGTGACAGGGAGCACACTGTACAAAGGCTGCTGCATAATGTTACGCTGTCTCACACTGTGCATCAGACTTTAGTACATGTTCACACAAGTTACAGAGTGTCAAGGATACCAGCCATCATCATCTGCACAGGTGACAGGGAGCACACTACACAAAGGCTTGGACTATAAACAGTGTTACAGGGCATAACTGCTACACAGGATTTTGAACATTGTGATTCCTGTGCTATGTCAACACCCACTTGCTTATCAGGCTCATGTCTAACAAGGAATGCCTTCTCAGTGACTGTGCAAGAGTGTCTATGGAAATTGGTTCCTGCTAGTTACATAAGCTCAATGTATTGTTGGTTTGCAGTACATACTTCATACATACAACTGCTTTGCTTAGTATGATTTTTGCCTTTATCCCTGTGCATGGCCTGATCAAATTCAGTGCACTACTGCAACTAGCAGACTCTCTGTAATACCAAAGTGTATCAATCAAAAATAATGATGCAATTACATATATGAAATAATCCTGAACACACAAAACCATGCACGAACAGCAATATACTTATCTTACGGGTGTGCCTGCATTCAGTGTGCCAAAATAAGGATACAAGATTTCCAATTAAATTAACTATGTGCATGAATGTTTGCTATAACACATAGCAATTTGTCAACTGCATGTCCACTAATTAGTAGCATTGACCTACCACTGCCTCTCATTTTTATGTTCCAAGCAGTCCGTCCACCGTTCATTGCCCTTCCCTTCCAATTGCACATCATACATTCATAATAGTGTCACACCACCATGCTTTCATGTCAACACACCATAACCTTTCAGTTTCCCTTCCCTTACAACATCTAACATAGCTGTGTGTCAAGCACGTCAAGTCAACAGACAATGACCATTGCAACTGTTAAGTGTTTCTATTATACCACCACAGACTGTAATCGAATGACTGCCATTGAACCCTCCTATTCCCTCTCCTATGCAAGTGCATCATGCAACAGACACAGTTTCAACAACCATCCCTCTCATGGGTCAGTCTCAATGCCCATCATCCTTGGTACAGCATGCCTCTGCAGTGTTCATGTCCAGCAATGTGCAGTGAGCTGAAACCTGTTCCAGCTGGTATTCCTGAATGCTGTTATCACTATACATTTTATCTTCACACTATAACCACTTTGAATATGGCAACCTAGAACCAATGCCATTCTTGCTCCAACATAATTCCTTCACCATAAAGAAAACAATCATGTATAACACACTATCATGACAGTTCTTTCACTAACAAGTATGAGTATTGTCTACCTTTCAAACTTGCTTATGAGCTGTCATCTTTGCTTCAAGGGCTATCGTTATTAACTTAATCACACTTACCTTGGCTGTAATATTTCCTTTCTGCGATATTTACCATGAGTACTCGGCCAATCATTTCACTTCGTTCAGGTTCTATTTCTTCAGTTGAGATCTCCACATTCACATCGCCTGTAAATGCACATCAATAACACATACTGTTAGGTTACAGATATAAACACTTACGTATGACTTAATCCTTACTTCTTGCATGCTGTAAAATCACCTGTGATACCCACCTTTGCTGTCAGCTCGGTAATTCTGGCAACCATGTCAAATACCATTTCCATCGTCACTTGGACGGTTCGCTCCAGCAATGTTCATGACAACAACGATTTCATTATTGGAAAATGGATCACCCAACTTTCACATCACCTTTTCTCAATCACCAGGACTCATAGACGAGAGAGAACCATTGGAAAAAATTACACCATTATATGCATACACACTTTACCTGGATCACCTGTTGCTCTGTATATATTAATACCCACTCAGACGACTCATTTTCAGCTACTATACACTGGCATGTCACCTGAAATATAACAGGTTGCATATCATTAGCTAAGGCCAGTCCCTATTTTTCTCACCCATACCACCCATGTTCAAAGCTATATAAGCCTTCAACCATGAAAACGGGCAAAGTGGATGAAAACCCTGACTAACTGCAGCTGATACAGTGCAAGTGACACAAATTGAATGTCCCATCCCATCCACCAACTACATTAAACTTTCAAACATGAGTTATCATCAGCTTCTGTCACTTTCAAAGGACATATAAAGCTTGAGGGACTCAACCACTTCAGAAATTATCACTAGTAATGCTTCTTCCTACATTAGTTACTGTATTGAATGACACTATTCAGATTGGTCACTTCTGTCAGTCTCGCAGACTGACACTGTTTCTCGCATTATCTCTCAATAACTGCCCTGCCTACAATTTAGTGCACGTGACACAAATTGAATGGCCCATCCCATCCAACAGCTACATTTAATTTTCATAAACGAGTTCACATCTACTTCTGTAACTGCCTCACCATGACTGTCTCATTTACCAAAGAAATATGAAGCTTGACCCACTCTACCTTTTCTCATATTTTCAATAGTGATGCTTCTGCCAGGATTTTTTTCTGTACTGAGTCACAGTAGTCAGACAGGCCGCTGCTGTCAAAGTCTTGCAGACTATCTGACACAGCTTTTGTACTTAATATGTACCAATGGCACTGCTTAAAAATTTGGCTCTTTTCACATATGCACATGACAAGCAACTTATCCTTAATTTACTCTGGACTCAGGTAGCTAGCAAATAGCCATAACAGTAAATTTTTTTACGTGTACCTTACGACTTACTGCAGAAGTGGGACTGTAACCATGCAATCACAGTATTTTTCTCTGGCCAATCAGATCTAGCTATGTTTCTGGGCAGCTCTGGTACTTGCATTGGATCCACACTCAGACTACCTGAGGTCATACATGTAGTCATACTTCCTACCTTCAAATATAGGCTTTGCTATCCACTCCTGCTTGGCCTTGGGATACACTATTCTGTATCTCTTTTCACCAACTGGCCCGGAGCGACTATAGGGGCATCTAATAACTAAATGCTCCCTATTTTGACTTGCATTGTGGTCCAAGACAGCTAACATTGCTCTTGCTTTCATGCCTCCATAGCTAAAGTGCTCTAACTTTGGACAGTAATGACACAGCAATACATGGAATACCTCCAGATTGCCAGTATGGCAAAACTTTGTCGTCTGCTTCAGATCTTTTATAAACAATGTGTTACTTACAATCTTATGCAGTGCACTGTGGCACTCCCCTCCTTCCTCTAGCCATTTCTTATCAGTCCCACGAGGGACTGGTACTTCATGTGGACATTTCACATATTTGGTTGCACCCCCCCAGCTGTGTTGGTCAATCACATGACATGACAGGGATAACCATTTTTCCATAAGTAATACTGAATCACCCTCACATGTTGCTGTACACCACCACAAGTGATTACAAATGCTGCGGCACCATGGCAGTAAATCCTCTTGTCCTTTCTGTTTGGCAGCCAGCATAATTTTTTTTTCTAATGCTTTTGCATATGTGCCAAATGTCAAACTGATGATCTATGTCAGTAAATTGAGTACGCTTTAGTGATGCTATACCCCGATGCCTATCTGTTGCTACTACTCTGATACTCACACCCTTACTAATTAAATTTCTCATGCACCTCTCAAAACCTATCTTCTCAAGTCCCACTGATGCCACCCCTTCACAGACCTGCTCCACAGCAAAATCCAGTATGTATCCTGTGTCTAAATCCATCATACTGTAGGTACAGCACTTAGCAGAAAATCCAGGACTGTCACAGCGTCCATCACCACCTAACCTTATCAGTCTCCCTTCAACGTCCTTCAACAGCTCCTTCTACTGCTCATGCCAATGGAATTGCACCACTGGGAAATGATATTGGCTCTGTATGTCGTAGTATGTCGTCTTTCCAATGAATTCTACACCTAGGTAGGCACAAAACCTTGATATGTGTGCGTAAGTACTACCGCTAAACAGTACTGCGGCAGCACTCATTAGGTTGCCTGCTGGCATTCGACCAAGCAGTGGTTGGCTTTCCCAGCTTACAATTTCATGTCCATTAAAGCAGGACACTTTAACACAAACAAAAGTTCCAAGTATGGTCTTCTTCTCAATTTCACAAGCTGCTGCCCTGCACACTGGACATATAAGTTTCATCAAAAAGTTATCAAGGCATGCCTCAAAAACAATGATTTTTTTTTTGTCCAACAATGTCTTCCTCCTCTGACAATTCCTGGAATGAATCATCTGCCTCAGACTGAGACATGCTTATTGAGGATTCTCCCCAGTCTGGGTCTTCCAGATTCTCATTACCCATATTTGCTATACTTCCTTCAGACATACAATCCTCACTACTGTTGTCACTACACATGCTGCCCTCATTTTCTTCTTGGTCCTGCACTGCTTCAATGCAAGACTGTACCACTGAATGATGATTACTCGCACTCTCTACATTACTATGACCTACGTCCTCTTCTGTGCTTGGCTGCAAATCATTTCTCTTCTGTGTGCATTTTTGACACCTTACTGTAATTGTGATCTACAAATGTTTGCACTACTATTTCTGGAAACTGAATAGCAACATTATGGCTTTGGATCAACTTTACTTCAGGTGTGTTACTACTAGTTTCTGGTATATTTGTCTGCATACCAACACTTACTGCACTCAGCATATTTTGGGTCTGACAGGACTTATTCTTCAACTTACCTGTTTTTCTCAATCTACTAATCATTACCTCACTGTTGTCCACAGTGACCTCTGTGCAGACTGGTCCAAGTTCCATCTCCACCTGTTTAGAATACATCGTATAGTCATCCTTAGCAGTATATCTCAAAACTGATTGTCATACATTACAATTAGCACACACACTAAGGCCGAGTGCATAAAAAGCCTTGCAGCATTTTCATGCCTAAAAATGTACCTTTTCACTGCCACAGGTCAGTGTAGGTGTGTCAGAATGAATCATGACAATCATGTTACGAACTGATGTGCTGTGACTATAACTTGAGGGGCATTCATGCTTGTAATGCTTGTGCTTTGGTGGCCATTTACAAATACATCAAAAACACTAAGCCTTATAATAGATGTCCGGAGTCACAGTCTAATGTGGTCATTCAAACACCTGCACTTCTGGTTGCATATCACACCTGATTTACAATTTCTACTTAGGCTTCCATACAGTGGTCTTCCATGTCCTCAGACTGACATTGTGACCTACCAGCCCAACAATTTCAAGAGAAATGCACCTGTGAATTTGCTACTGTAAATATATCGGGCACATGCAGCTATGCTACACTCGTCCGTGCCATATCCCTTCATAATTTTTGCATACTGTCTGCTCTGTTTTCTGGGACAAGCTGACCATAGACAAAGTACTACAATGATGGCCCCAAGTGCCAAGGGAAGCAATCCAAAAGTCCACTGGAAAACACAAAAGAGACTAGGGTGATTACTGAATCACAACCAAAAGGAATCACTGTACACTGATATCATCTGCCACTGGCGTAATTACCAGAGGCGAAGTGAGGCAATTGCCTCAGGGCGCCAAGCAGCAGGGGGCAATTTGGGCAGGGGCAGGGCTGGCATTTAATTAAAAAATATATTTATTTATTTATTTTTTTCGTCTTTAACAAGTGTAGTCGGGGGCCGCGGGCATGATGACATCATCGCGCGCAGTGACTGTGCAGCACATCAAGTTTGCGAGCGGGAACCAAAATGGACGGTTGAAGACTACATGCGAGCAAGCGGTTCGGTCATTAAGTCGAGGACTAGTCAACTCAAGTAACTTGTGAGCAGGTCCGGGAACTGAAAAACGGACGGACGGACAGACAGACAGGATGGAAGATGGGATTTAACAGTGAGTAATGTGTGGAAGATGGGATTTCAGAGTGAGAGGTGTGTGTGTGGGATTTCAGAGTGAGAGGTGTGTGCCTGTGTGGGATTTTTAATTATAATTTATTTCAGAGTGAGTGAGAGGTGTGTGTGTGGGATTTCAGAGTGAGAGGTGTGTGTGTGTGTGTGTGTGTGTGTGTGTGTGTGTGTGTGTGTGTGTGTGTGTGTGTGTGTGTGTGTGTGTGTGTGTGTGATTTATTTGTGTGTGTGAGTGACTGTGTAGGATTTAGTTCAGACTGTGAGGTCGGTGTGTGTGTTGGCATGTGGCGAGTGCCGAGTGTGACTTGAAAAAAGTACATCCATTAATACCTTTCTTATCAAATCCATACAAGACCGTTAGTCTGTGTTAAAATCAACA